>NW_024434535.1:0-2269 GCF_017639785.1 Mesocricetus auratus | reverse complement strand
CTGAGGCTTATGGAGAATCCCGTTCCCCCACAGCCGCATTGTCATTGCCTATCAGAAGGGAGCTCAGCTCAAGGACACAGGCTGTCGGGTATCTGCAGGTGGCCGGATGGCCAGCTCAGCAAGGTTAAACAAACACAGAGATATCTGCGGGCGACCAGACGGCCAGCTCAGCAGGATTGAGCAAACACAGAGACTAATTGTTCCTCAGATAGGGCCAAGACCAAGACTTGAGTTCCAAGAAAAACCTCAATTGCCCGCGCTCTGAGCCCTAGCCTCATTTAAATTGCCCAATCAGGGTCCTGTTACTAGGCTTCTCGCTTCTGTACTGCGCTTTTTGCTATAAAAGAACCCCTGAGTCCCCAGCTCGGCGCGCTCAGTTCCCCGAGACTGAGACGCCCGGGTACCCGTGTGTTACCAATAAAGCCTCTTGCTGTTGCATCCAAGCTCGTGGTCTCGCTGTTCCTTGGGTTCGGGTCTCCCTTCCGTGAAAGTATCCCTGCTGGGGTCTTTCACTTAGAAGTCAGTCAGAGTCTGCTCCAGTTTCCTTGCTAGCAATCCCATTATATTTTGAAAGTCAGAATTTCGTTGAAAGGAAAGGCTCCCCAAGATTGCAATCCCAGTGTCCCTGGTCAGTCAGCGATGCTGGTAAAAGGCAAAGATGGATGGATATTCAGTGTTTTCCATTGACCATCACAAACATGTTGTGGCACACAGGTGCTCTCCCACATTTCATACACACACTCACACTGGAAAGAGAAAGTTGTTCAACGTTGTTCATTGCCACCCTATTGCCAACAGCAAGGATACAGAATGATAGACATGATGTGAATATTGTGACCTGGGAATGAATTAAAACTATGTGAATAAAATGAAAACATATTGTGGTTCTTACTTGTTTTTCCTTCCTTACCTTTTTCTTTGCTTATTTTTTTATGTCTTTATTTCTTGTTGTTGCAACATGTCTTCCTGTAGCATAGACTTCTCCCAAACTCATAAAGCAATTGTGGATGACCTTACACTCCAGTCCTGTGCTTCTGCTCCATAGTCTGGTATTGCAAGGGGAACTCACCACTTCAAGCATCCTTCTTTTTGTTTTTGTGTTAAGTGTTGTTATGAGAGACTTTCTGTCTCTGTGACCCAGGCTGGCCTCATACTCCGAGATCCACCAGGCTGTGTTTGTTTCATGTTGGGATTAAATGTATGTGCAAAGGATTGTACCACATTGGCGTTTTATACGCATTTTTGGTTAGCCTGAATTGTAATCCCTACAATACTCACAAAACAAGTTAATACTGGCACACACTGGTATGTTTTGCTTTTATTGTTTTTGGTTTTGTTGTTGTTGTTTTTCCAGAAAGTGTTTCTCTCTGTAACAGTCCTGTCTGTCCTGGATCACACATTGTGGACCAGGCTGGCCTGGAACTCACTGAGATCCCTCTCCTTGCCTCGCTAGTGATAGCATTAAATGCCTGAACCAATCCTACCAGGTTAGTGGTAGGTTTATTATTCTCATGCAAACAAGCATTTTCCTATGAATACTTCTTCTGACTAAAATTGTTTAATTAGTTATTAAAATCCAGATTATCATCAACAAGAATGAATATCAATGCAAAGAAGAGAGGCTTTTTATTTTATTTTAGTAGTAGTAGGAGTAGTATTTTTTAGCTTTTCAAGACAGGACTTCTCTGGGTAACAGCTCTAGTTGTCCTAGAATTCTCTCTGTACACCAGGCTGACTTTCACTTAGAGATATCCTCTCGACTCTTCCTGCTAATGCTAGTAGTCACCAAAACCAGGCCTCATGAGGCATCTTTTTTCTACTGAAGATGAAAACACTGTTGTACCTTTTGTCTAATCCATTTGCAGCATTATTAATTCTTTCCCTATCACATGACATTTTTTATTCTCTCAGGAGAACTTTTCAGCTTGAGGATTCAATGCTCAGGATTTTTTTAGATGTGGAATTTAAAGACAGACTTCAGAGATTTCCGTTTTTTGAATATGATGGCATCTGGGGTTCTGTCTTTTCTCTTGTGGTTAAACACATTTTAACATAAGACCACAATCTTAGGGGATAAGCTATCATATTGTTTTACTAGGTATTTCACAATTAATTAGTGACTATGTGAACAGAATAGACTACAAGGAACTCATTTGCAAAAACATTCCAACACCAAAATAAGTAGCAAATGTACAAAAAGGAGACAGGAAAACTCCCCCACTTGTCCATACCAGTTTAATTACAGCCCGGAATGAAACTCTATCATTAT
>NW_024434534.1:0-2863 GCF_017639785.1 Mesocricetus auratus | reverse complement strand
TGTTGGGGAAGTCCTGTGTATATGTCAATAAACTACTGCTGGCCAATAGGAATCTAGATAGGTGGGGCTAGGAGTCCAGGAGGATTCTGGGAAGGAAAAACACAAAACAGTCAACATGTAACGCCATGGGGTAGGAGCCCGGAACTATTCTCCAGTAAGAGACATACATAGATTAAAATTATGGGGTAATTACTTAAAGCAGAGCTAGCCAATAAGAGACAAGCAAGGCCAACAGCTTCATAATTAATACAGCGTCTTGTGTGTTTATTTGGGGACTACAAAGTGGCAGAGCCCAGGCGGCTGGCAGGGGATAAACCAAAGCAGCTAGCAAAGAAAAAGCTTCACATAACATAATGGTTGTCAGGAGAGGGATTGAACTTCCATGCAAAACAACAAAAGCTTTACAGGAATTTTAGAAACAGAACAGAGAGAAGCACAGATTTTGGTAGCAGCATTTTCTCAGGTGTGTTCTGTTTTGCTAGCCACAAGCTGAGATTCATGCGGCTTGCTTACTGGAGTCTTTCTGCCTCGGCATAAAAAGAAAAATCAAAAAACAAAACAAAAAAAACCCACCAAGGTTGTTTCAAAAGACTCTCCTAACGATTTAAAGGTGTGTACGTACAGCTGGAAATGGCAGCTTTTGCTGGATGTCAGCATGGACTGAGGCGGTAAGCTGGAATCATGCTTATGCCCGCCATCTTGAAACGGCAGTTTAAAACAGCCGCGGTCTTACAGATAAGACACGTAGCCAGAAAAACAAAGATTTACAGTAAAGTCAGACTTGGACAAAGAAAAACCTCTAAAGGTTTACAGCGTGTTTAAAAATATACGTGAGATTGAGAGAGAAAATGAAACGACAAAGTGGTAAATAAATAAAAAATCCGGCGTTGTGGTGGCACACGCCGGTAGGATTTACTCCAGAGGCAGAGGCAGGTGGATTTCCAAAGAGAAACCCTGTCTCAGAGAAAAATAAGTAAAAGTAAAATAAATAAAGTAATAATAGATAAATAAGTAAGCCACGCAAAGATGGAAAATACACAGAGAGTCTGGATACTGTATGCTATTGTGTTTTTCGGGTTTTGATTGCTAAGGAAGGAACATCTGCTAAAGTACACTTGATTATAAATGCTGCTGAATTAATCCAACTGCTATCTTTTGAAAATGCCTTGACTTCAAAATTTAAGTATAAGGATATGTTACTCGGAAAAGGAGTTTTTGCTTATGTTTCTACAGAAAATGAAAAGCTGAGGATTCCTTCCAGGCTTCTGTGGTTTGACAAATCAAGACCCCTGGAAGCAGTGGACCAGGTGTTCCAACAACTGAGACAGCTAAGATAATGGAGCTTTACAGACCTTGAAAATATGGACTTATACAGGTTTCTGAGTTTTGTCATGACCCCATGGTATAAACAGCGCCCCCTTCCAGCAGGAAGCAGTTTGGAATGAGCAACGTCCCAATTCAAATCTTGTTTATGAATCTTTGTTTTCATTTAAATGGGATTGTTTATAATTGGTTAATGATCACAACCAATCTCCTTTTAATGGTAAAAAGGGGAATTATGGTATGGGTATTGTTTTTCATTTATTGATAAATATTCAAGGTCAATTTTGTGATGTGTATATTTCTCCTCTTGATTAAGTATTGTGCTTATACTGATCATTTAAAAATTATGCATAATTAAATACAGACTATAGATACTTATAATAGTCAGAATTTATAGTTAGGTAAGTTAGGATTTCTAGATGTATAGAGATGTATTTGAGACAGATAGATAGTCTTCAAACCTCTCAAAGACCTTCAGAATATGGCATTTAAAATGGTTTAGGGTTTTTCTTGACAATGAGAAATGTCTGCTCCTGGAAGCACCAATTATGTCTGAGAGGAAGATGGGCATCGAAGAAACTTGTTATGGAGTTTGCTTTCAACATGGCAAGATTAGCCATTTGAGCAAGAAACTGCTCTTGCCTGTACTGCTTGACTGTTGTTGTATAAACAGGACATACAGGACCCACAGAAAAGTGACTGCTGAACTCAGTCTTACAGGGTTACTGCTTCATGGAAGAGTCTACCAGACTTTCTGCAGGACACAGAAAAATAACTGACAGACTGCCAATGCAGATGGAGAGTTTGAAATTTCCTACTTTGCTGAGAAGTGTTCCAGACACATTGTGGCCTATGGGCTGAAGATGGATGCCCCAACGTTACAGAGGAATTTCGGGTGACTGTCCAGGCAGTACGATATCTCTGTCAATCCTAGTGTTTATATATTATCCTTCTGTGGTCTTTGATAGAGTTGAAGACAGATAGCTATAATTATAGTTTACCTTAGTTATGATAAGAGATAAGCTACATATAGGACTTTGGATTCACAAGAAAGAGATAGATGATATTTTCTTTAAATCTTGCTAAAATATTGTAACTATGTTCTTACTTGATAACTGTTCTGTCATATACAATTTGACTATGTTAAAGTTAAGACCTTTCTTTTTGTTTAAACAGAAAAGAGGAAATGTTGGGGAAGTCCTGTGTATATGTCAATAAATTACTGCTGGCCAATAGGAATCTAGATAGGTGGGGCTAGGAGTCCAGGAGGATTCTGGGAAGGAGAAACAGAAAAGAGTCAACTTGTAACGCCATGGGGTAGGAGCCCGGAATTATTCTCCGTTAAGAGACATACATAGATTAACAATTATGGGGTAATTACTTAAAGCAGAGCTAGCTAGTAAGAGACAAGCAAGGCCAACAGCTTCATAATTAATACAGCGTCTTGTGTGTTTATTTGGGGACTACAAAGCGGCAGAGCCCAGGCGGCTGGCAGGGGATAAACCAAAGCAGCTAGCAAAGAAAAAGCTTCTCATAACAA
>NW_024434533.1:0-4184 GCF_017639785.1 Mesocricetus auratus | reverse complement strand
ATACAAAGTTGATTATTATTCTTTCAAGGTCTGTGAAGAATTGTGCTGGTATTTTAATGGGGATTGCATTGAATCTGTAGATTGCTTTTGGTAGGATTGCCATTTTTACTACAGTGATCCTACCTATCCAAGAGCATGGGAGATCTTTCCATTTTCTGAGGGCTTCTTTAATTTCTTTCTTTAAAGATTCAAAGTTCTTGCGATACAGGCCTTTCACTTGTTTGGTTAGCGTTACCCCAAGGCATTTTATGTTGCTTGTGGCAATTGTAAAGGGTGATGATTCTCTGATTTCTTTCTCAGCCCTTTTATCATCTGTATATAGTAGGGCTACCGATTTTCTTGAGTTGATCTTGTAGCCTGCCAGTTTGCTGAAGGTGTTAATCAGCTGTAAGAGTTCCCTGGAAGAGTTCTTTGGGTCATTTATGTAAACTATCATATCATCTGCAAACAGTGAAAGTTTGACCTCTTCCTTTCCAAATTGTATCCCCT
Source organism: Mesocricetus auratus (assembly GCF_017639785.1). NCBI lineage: Eukaryota > Metazoa > Chordata > Mammalia > Rodentia > Cricetidae > Mesocricetus > Mesocricetus auratus. The sequence continues at coordinate 3,695 of NW_024434533.1, read as the reverse complement.
TGGTCCCCCTTTGTTGTCGTATGGCAATGGCTAGAACTTCAGGTATCAGGTTGAAAAGGTATGGAGAGAGTGGACAGCCCTGTCTTGTTCCTGATTTTAGCAGAATTGCCTTGAGTTTCTCTCTGTTCTTGATTTAATTTTGGCAAGTGATAGCTATCCAGGAAGTCGTCCATTTCCTTTAAATTTTCAAATTTTGTGGAGTACAGGTTTTCACAGTATGACCTGATGATTCTCTGAATTTCCTCAGAGTCTGTTGTTATGTCCCCCTTTTCATTTCTGATGTTGTTCATTTGCATGTTCACGCTCTGCTGTTTGGTAAGTTTGGACAAAGGTTTGTCTATCTTTTGGTTTTCTCAAAGAACCAACTCTTCTTTGTATTGTTTTCCTAGTTTCTACTTTATTGATTTCAGCCCTCAATTTGGTTATTTCCTGGCATCTACTCCTCCTGGGGGAGTTTGCTTCTTTGTGTTCTAGAGCTTTCAGCTGTGCTGTTAATTCTCTAGAATAACTATTCTCCAGTTTCTTCATGTGGGCACTTAGTGCTATGAACTTCCCCCGTAGCACTGCTTTCAAAGTGTCCCATAGGTTTGGGTATGTTGTGTCTTTCTTCTCTAGGAAGTCTTTAATTTCTTTTTTTATTTCTTCTTTGACCCAGGAATGGTGCAGTTGTGCATTATTCAATTTCCATGAGTTTGTAAGGTTGATGCAATTTGTGTTGTTGTTGAATTCTAATTTCAACGCATGGTGGATGAATAGTATCCCTTGAGGGAGAAAAACACACAGCTAAACATATAAAGGTAATGTAGTGTTTTATTTTTAACTGTAATTTATTTGTTTACATGTGTATGGATGTTTTGTCCCACCCGCTAGTCTGGCAACTCCTAATGCTGAGTACCTCCGTCTCTGAAAGCTCTAACTTTTGAGTCTGTATTTTCCATGCAAGATGAGGAGTCAAGGGAGCGAGGAGCAATATATTCTTTAGATTCTTTTCTGAGAATATTGACGAGTTCCCAACCTTTCTAACCTCCAGAATGGTACCAGCCATGCCGAGGGGAGCAATAGCAGAATCACTCACCTACCTGGAGCATAGCTCAGCACCCTCACACTGGGTTCCTCAGCAGCTAGGACCTGGTACTGTAGGGAAATAGGACCAGCCAAAGAAGCACATTTTGGCCCTTCAACCAGAACCAAAGAAATGCACCCTGACCCTGAAACCAGTGCCAAAGAAATACACTTTGTCCCTGGAATCAGAGTCAGTGAAAGAAATACACCCTGGCCCTAAAACTAGAGCCAAAAGGCTAAAGAGGACCAGAGTAAGAAACATACTTTGACCCTAAAACCAGAGCTGAATGTGACCCTAACCCTGTGCAGAAAACTAGCCAATCCTTTAGCATGAGATCTAACCAATGAGAGCTCAGCATTGAATTCTAACCAATCCCCTATATAAACCTTGTGTCTGTTCAGCTTGTGGCTGTTCATGGTATCTTGCTGTCCTCTGCCACTCTGGCAGAGGGCAGCCACTCTCCTGGATTCTTCCCGCCCAATAAACCCCTTGGATGAGGTTTAGGTGAAGACCTTCTTTTGCAGCAGAACAGAGGCGATACTTGGCAGAGAAGAGCCAGCAGGGTTGTAACACTTTTGCTGGGGAAACCATCCCCTGACAGAGCGGTTGTTACACCCGGCTCTCTACTCTCTGGGGAGCAGAGTTGAACCGTAGCAACTTTGCCGCAGAAACTCCTGAAAGAGCAAAACTGCTACACTGGGCAAACATCCCCAGCTGGAAGTCCCTCTCCTGCCTGAGTGGAGCCGATACACAAGGGAAGCCTTTCCCTGAGGCAGGGCTACAAGCAGCTAAGCTTACTACAACCTGTGGTAGTCTTGGGCACTCTAGCTTCAAGACACCTTTGCATCTGAGCTGTGTAACGCTCAGTATTCTGTGACTCCCAAGCTCCAGGATACCTGTCCCACCTGATCCGTCGAAATTCCTACAGGTACAACATGTCTCGGGCAGCCTTCCTGGCACAGTACAGCCCCCAACCTTTGAAGAGCTGTAGGGCACATAGAGATGAGATGGTACCCACGGTCTTGCTGAGGCCAGGCCTATCTGGGAAGGCATCCAGGGCTACTGTCTACACTCACAGAAGTCTTCATTTCAATTCCAGCATCCACATGGTGGCTCACAATCATCTATGGTGTGATCAGATTACCTCTTCTGGGGGGGCAGACATACATGAAGATGAAATACTCATCTACATAAAACACATGAATAAATAAATCTTTCAAAGGAAGAAAAAGAAAGAAAGCAGGCTGAGTGACCACGGAAAGCCAGTCAGGTAGAAGCGTTTCTCCAGAACTCTGCTTCCTTTCCAGCTTGCAGGTCCCCTGAGTTCCTGTCATGGCTTCTGTCTTACTCAGTGTTCTATTGCTGTGAAGAGACACCATGATCACAGCAACCCTGACAAGAGACAGCATTGAATTAGGACCGGATTACAGTTCAGAGGTTTAATCCATCATTGTCATGGCAGGCAACATGCAGGTGGACAGGAAGCTGAGAGCTCTGTATCTAGATTGGCAGGAAGAAAGGGGAGAGACATAGGGCCTGGCTTGAGCCTTTGAAACCTGAAAGCTCCACCCCAAGTACCCCAAGTAACACACATTCTCCTACAAGGCCACACCCACTACAACAAGGCCACACCTCCTAAGAGTGCAACTCCCTAGTACCAAGCACTCAAACACATGAGTCTATGGGAACAATTACTCTTCAAACCACCACATCTTCCCAAAGTGATGAGCTGTACCCTGTAAACCATAGAAAACTGTTGCTTCCCATGTTTTTGGCCAATGTGTTCATCACAACAACAGGAAAGTGCTGACTATCCTGGTGTACAAGTCCACAAGTCCAGCTCTATGGAGCCCAAGCAGGGAAGCACAAACTCAATTGCAGCCTCATAGCCTGTCTCAAGACAAAAGCTAGGGTGGAGCTCAGCAGCGGAGTGCTGGTCTTGCAAGCCTACAGCTGTGGGCTTGATTCCCCAGCACAGCAAACACTACAGGTTAATTACTGTCTCTGTGCCCATTGGGCTGGTAAACTGCTCTGCAGACAATGTTCTTGTTATAAAGAGTCATGTCTATAACATATGCTGGAATGTTTCACGGAGTACAAAATAAATAATTAGAAATGTAAATCTTGAGGAAACCTAAAAGACTGATATCCAAAGGTTATTCATTCTTTTCATTATTATTATTTTTTGTTTTATTCTTGGGGTTAAATGTAGTCAAGGTTGGTCTTGATTATCCTGACTCTACATCCTCAGTGTTTAGATTTCTGGCATGTGCCACCAGCCAAGCCTGTGTGTGAAGGTGTGTGTGCATGTGTGGACATATGAGTGCATATGCCTTATGTCCATGTGTAGAGGTCATAGTTTATCTCTGTGGTGTCTTCCTCTATCTCTCCCCAACTTCTCTTTTGAGACAAGAACTCTCCCTGAATCTGGAGATCAGACTGACTACCTTGCTGGCCAGTGACATTCATAGATTTACCAGTCTGCATTAGCTTTAACAGAGTAGAAGGGCTCTGGACTCCAGTATTCACACTTGCACAGCAGGCACTTTACTGACCCAGGATTCTCCATCTCACCACTTTCCAACCTTTGGGAAGTCTGAAGTTGCTTCTAAATAACAAAGTCCTAATAGGA
>NW_024434532.1:0-2740 GCF_017639785.1 Mesocricetus auratus | reverse complement strand
ACATATGAGAGAGTATATATCATGTTTCTCTTTTTGTGACTGTGTTACCTTACTCAGGATGGATTCTTCTAGTGCGATCGATTTGCCTGTAAATTTCAGGATTTCATTGTTTTTTTCAGCTGAATAATACTCCATTGTGTAAATGTACCATATTTTCTCTATCCACTCTTCAGTTGAGGGGCATCTAGGTTGTTTCCAGGTTCTGTGTATTACAAATAATGCTGCTATGAACATAGTGGAACAGACATCCTTGTTTCATTAATGTGCATCTTGTGCATATATGCCTAAGAGTAGAGTAGTTGGGTCTTGTAGTAGACTGAGTACCATTTTCTTGAGGAATCTCCATACTGATTTCCAAAGTGGCTGTAAAATTTGGCACTCCCACCTGCAGTGGAGGAGTGTTGCCCTTCGCCACATCTCCTCCAGCATAAACTGTCATTGCTATTTTTTATTTTAGACATTTTGACAGGAGTGAGGTGGTATCTCACAGTTGTTTTGATTTGCATTTACTGGATGGATAGGGATGTTGATCCCTTTCTCAAGTGTCTCTCAACCATTTTAGTCTCCTCTATTGAGAGTTCTCTATTAAGGACTGTACCCCATTTTATGATTGGATTTTTTGCTGTTTTGGAGACTTGCTTGTTGAGTTATTTGTAAATTTTGGAGATAAGCCCTCTATCAGATGTGGGGTTACTGAATATTTTTCCCAATCTGTTGAGTGCCTTTTTGTCTTATCGACTGTGTCCTTTGCCTTACAGAAGCTTTTCGGTTTCAGGAGGTCACATTTATTAATTGTCGATCTTAGTGTCTATGCTATGGAGTTATGTTCAGGAAGCAGTCTCCTGAACCAATTTTTTCAAGGGTGCCTCCCACTTATTCTTCTAACAGCTTCAGTATGGTTGGATTTGTGTTGAGGTCTTGATCCATTTGGACTTCAGTTTTGTGCATGGTGATACACATGGATCTATCCTCATTCTTTCACATGCCAGCATCCAGTTATGCCATCACAATTTGTTGAAGATGCTTGCATATTCCAGTGTATATTTTAGCTTCTTTGTCGAAGATCCATTGGCAATGAACACTTACCAATAGCCAAAAGAAAAAAGGGGTGGATATCCACCTATAATTTCACCACAAAAACCATTCCAATACAAACAAGAATGAGCACTGAATGGTCACTAATATTCCTCATTATTAATGGACTTAACTCACCCATAAAAAGGCATATGCTAACAGAATTGATTTGAAGACAGACCACATTCTTCTGTTGCCTACCAGAATCATACCTCATCCTCAAAGACAGACATGATAGGGATACTCCAAGGATCAGGAGGCCACTTCTAGTGAGGGATCATAATGTCTCATCCATAAAGTGGAGAACCTGCTTAGGATGGAACTACAGTCCCTTAATACAAGTGAATAATGGTGATCCTCAGACAATGTATGATGTCACAAGCTCTTGTTCCAAGTTCTAACTTTAATACACAAATTGACTTAATGGAGTACATTCTATATAGAGAGATACCTTGCTCAACCTAGATACAGGGTTCTAGGAAACAGTGCTAAGAGGACAGTTCATAGTACTAAGTCCAATCGTTTAGAATCTGGAGATGCAATAAAAAGACTATGTCAGACAAATATACCTGATATACATTGATACAAAAATACTCAATTCAAGATAGGCAAACCAAAAATAAGAAGACATCCAAAAATCATCCAACTCAAAGTACCACTATGCTATTTAACCAGATTGATGTCTACTTAGTCATATTTCCTCTTCTCTAATTATCATATTTCCAGAATGGTGACAATAGCATTCTGGTTCATATGCCTTAATCACTTTCTTTTACTCAAATTTAATAAGCTTTTCTTTTCTTTTAGGCAAAATTAACACATGATCCATGTACAAATATTTGTAGAAAGAACGCGAGTGAATAATTGTTCTAGCAGATAAAGACACACAGAGATGTAGAATCTCTCTCTCTCTCTCACTCACACACACACACACACTCACACAATAAATACATTGGATGCGAAACTGAGAGCAATGCTAACACATACCCAAATTCACAGAGCTTCCATGCCATGGTAAATGATAACAAATAACTTACTTTGAGTTCCTGGAAGGTTAACATTGTGTCTGATGAAATGCCTTTGATTCCACAACAGGTAACATGCCCCTCAACAAATAATTAGCCTATATGGGAAACTTAATTAATTTTGGAATATTTAAAGACACTGTTTACTCTCCTCATACAAGTAATATTTCATGAACCTACTCTGTTTCTTACAACATTTTTGAAAGCATTTGATCAGAGATGAAATCTCTCTATGTTCTGGCAGTGATATTTATTTGTATAATTAGTTGCTGTCCATCCACTTTTTTTCACTCAATTACTCTTCATAAAGAATAGGCAAAGTCAGTGATGATCTGAGTTGACTTTCTTCACTTATCCAAGGCTTTTAGACATTGATAACCTGTTTTATTCCTGAGGGTTGTGTTAGTATATCGCTTCCATATTCCAGTCTTTTTTCCTTAAAATAATTGTAGAGACATAGTATCTGATGTATACATGAATTGCTCTGGGATGTCTCTAGTATATTTCATGGCTTGTCTTCTTTTATAAGGAACAAACATGGAATGTATGCTGCCTGACCATTTCATGATGGCTCTGAAGCAAAGATCAATCATAGACAATAAGTTGGCTCTATGACAACAATTTTTCCAACTGTGATCAAC
>NW_024434531.1:0-10309 GCF_017639785.1 Mesocricetus auratus | reverse complement strand
ATGATTGTAAACTTTATCACTTTATCAAATTGTAACTATAAATCACCCTTGTAGCAAAGAAAGGCTGGTGGTAGAATGCTAAGGCCCAGATCGGGGGATGGGCAGGTGACAGAAAGGCGCTATGTCAGTGGGGGTCCTAGGAATGGTAACAGTGGCAGTAGGCATTCTGGCTTCATGCTGAGTTCAAAGTGCCTTAGCCCATGGCGATCCCGATAGCCATAAAGCCTTATTACAAATGATTTTAAGGTTGGGGCGCTTTTTTGACGGGCAACCTGTGGGGAAGACCCACTCCCACCTAAGACAGGGGTTCAAGGTCCCCCAAAGACGGGCCATGGAGGGTGACCCTACTTGACCTAAGACAGGAGTGCCTCATTTAAAAATAAAAAGGGGTGAATTGTGGGGACACCAGACCTTGAGCAGAAACCCACTTCCCCTTCGGCCTGGGAGCAGGCATCTGTGTAATGTTTACTGAAAACAATTCAGTGCTTTAAAGCTCTTGATAGGGCTCAGATAAGGGCTTGCTCACTGAAATACCATGCCTTTCACACCCCTACGGCTAGATGCCTCTTCCTGTTTCCCTGTGGTGTCTCCCCGATTCTGGGGCCAGAGATTAAACCACCAGCCAGGAGGAAAGAATGGTATGTAGATGAATGGCAGAAGTCCTTAAAAAGGGACGCTCCTTTTTCTTGGAGAGTCTTCTCCTGAGACTTCTCTCTCCTAAGCGGACTTGGAATCTCCTCCTAAGCTGACTTGGGAAGCATAAAGTTTTCTTAAAGCAACTGACTGGTCTCTGTGTCATCTATCCCGACCACCTCGCTACATTCTTGGATGCAGGCTGCACAGCAGGTGCGACATACATGTACTTGGGGTGTACCTGTTCCTTGGTGCTTTTTAGGGCATGGAGTTCTAAGGCGCCATCACCAATTGTCTCAGGCTTGTTACCTGGGCGCCTCCCTACATAGGGCATGTTCTGTGAAGGTGGCCATTGTGTTGGGTGGCCTTTCAGAATATTCCCAGGCATGTGATATGGGGCAGCTCCAAAGGAGCCTCCTCTTTTTTATTTATAATTAGACAAAGATATTGTACCAAGACTGGTCAGGAGGCAGAGTTAAACTTTTATTTGACAAAGTTAACTAGTTTTTGGAATGTCCATGGCCCAAAACAGACCAAAAATGGAATCCTATGAGGGTTCCCAGGAGGGATGGTAAGTGGATAGACAGCCATGGAACTGTGGAAAACCAATTTTAATAACAAGATTCTTGTTTTTCTCTTTCTCTCTTTCTTTTTTCTAAGTCTTCTAGAACCCTGGCTATCCTATCCAAGATGACTCCTGACCTATTGACATAGAAATAACATTCTTATTTCAGGGCCATGCAAAGTCCCCCTTGTTGGAGGAAGAGTAAATCTAAGCCTCATCTTTTTGTAAGACCATTTCTGCCCGGGTTTGTTGTTGGTGTAACTCTTCTAAACAGGCTATTTGATTTTGTAATGCCTTGACGTCTCTGTCAATGGAGGAACAGAGTTCCCGGTAGTTGGATTTACCAGCTATTAGGGCAGAGATATCTGTAATGGCTCCAATGGTGCTAAGCAAGTATAACAGTCATAATGTGTTCTCTACATATGCAAAGGTCTTGGGAGGTCTCCCAGAAATGAAGGAATTCATCAGGATGGTGATAGGATAGGCAGGGGATGGCTTTTACCAATGCACAGTAGCCAACTTCCTGGAAAACTAGAATGGAAAGGCAGGGCATAAGACCATCAAGACAGGCCCAGTACGAACCATTTGTCGGGGGGCAGCAAAATCATCAGGGAAGCTGAGGACTAAAGTTTTGTTGCAGAGAAAAGTGTGGGAATGGGGAGGGGTAGGATTGGCCAGAGAAATGATACATAGGCCAAATCCTATGACCTGTTGCTGGGTGAGGTGGGAAATGCATTCATCTGGACTCCATCAGTAATAGTGGGAGTCAATGGTGGTGGTATATGTGATAGCAGGAGTCATTGTAAGTGGTAAATGCTGCAAGAACAGCCAATCCCTCATAAAAGGGGAGGAGTGATTGCAAAGCCAGCAATCTGCCATCAGTTGGGGGTGGTAGTATTTGCTGCAGAAAAGGTGTGGTGTATTAGATCTACAATAACATCTCATATATCAGAAAAAAGGGTGTCATGATTCTCAATGGGGAGACAGGGTGTGGAGAATGGCTCAGGGTGAGGAGTGCTGTGGGATTGGGTGATCTATTAATGGAGTTTGGCATCTAATGGTGGGTTTAGTGGCAGGAGATATCTGGCCTCCTCTCAATACTGTATTCAGGTCCAAAGGTACCTGAAGTCCATGGATTTGGGTAATTTCTTTGTGTAATTTAATTGAGAAGGTAAGGTCTTCATCATATGTATATCCTCTGTACCAGTTTAGGGCATGATATCATGAGACGGTGAGGTGAATCTTTAAGGGACTGCACCAATCTTGTGAGGAGGAGGAAGGCTGACAATCTGGAGGGTGCTGCTACATGCAAGTGGAATCGTGGGGTTGGCTGATGTAAGGAGGGGAAGAATGTGGGTAGCAGGCTGTCACTTAAATGTAATCCCAATTGGAAGGGGGATACCAATATGTTCCTCCAGTCATCTCACAGCCCCAAGACAGAAAAAAGAAATCCAAAGGGCACCCATAACTTACAATAAGCCTACAGTCCAGGTGGGGTCCAGGGCTCAAGTAAAAGTGATAGGCCCAAACAGAGCTCGTCTCTGGTGGTGTGAGGATACAGCATAGATGGTCCCCTTAAAGGGAATGCTGGGCATGTTTTCCTGATCAAAATCTTCCTCGGTGCCCTAGGAGGCTCTAGCACTCAGTGCAAGTTTACAAAGGTCTGGGTTGAGGGAATCTGGCAACCAAGGAATGTGCTGAGTCTTCGAGGCAGACCAGAGAACTCCCCAGGTATAATTCCATGGCACATAGGGGTTAGGTATTTTGGACAGGGGCTTAGGGAACATGAGAACAGAAAGGATCAGGGTAAGGATGAACAATTTAGGGATCAAAAAATGCAGCCCGGTCAATGAGGTTGCTTGTCTTGTCATCTTGACTTTTGATGTCATCTTTTTGAGGTTCATCTTGGGAGAGAACAAAGGAACAGGACTCATGCAGAGAGGGTCTAATGACATGATATGTTGGGAGAGCAGAGAAATGTTTTACAAGTCACTGGGGTAGACATAGAAGGGCAATGTTGATCTGGTCAGAAATGCAAGCAGAGCCATGGCTTGAGTTCAAGATGGGATCTGATTCATGCCAGGAATTAGTGTAGTGGATACTTCAATTTGACAAGAGTGTATGTCGAAGATGGTCTGGGGTGTCAAAAGCCCTCTGTATGAGTCTTGCGATTTTCATCATCTTGGGAAAATTTTAGCATGAAGTGAGCATGACTGACAAGAAGGCAGGGGTGGGAGGTAGGGAGTGGGGGGTGTAGGAGGATTACAGGGAAATGTGGAGCCACCTATGATTGGCTCACTATCTGAAGCCTTGTCCCTGGGGATTGTAGGAAATGCCCGTTATGTGTGTGACATTGAACGTGGAGCAGAATTGTTTAAATTTCTGCAAGGTGTAACCTGGGCAATTATCTCTTTTTATCTTTGTAGGAGCTCCAAGGGTGGCCAAGGAAAGAAGGACATGATTAATAATATCTTTAATGGCCTCCCCAGTTTGGAGGTAGGCAAATATAAACCCTGAAAAAGTATCAGCAATGACATGGAGATATTTAAGCTTATTAAACTGAGCCATGTGTGTAACATCCATCTTCCAGAGGGCATTGAAGGTCAGGCATCCAGGGTTGACCCCCTAATGCGGGGTGGGGAGGTAAGATGGAGGAACAGCCTGAATCTCTGATTGTGGGTGTCAATTGAGGAAATTGGGGAGTCTATGGCCACTGAGAGTGGGACTAGTATTTATCCCTAGAACATGAATAGGCTTTTTGGAGCACATTTCTTGTGGAGGAATTCCTTGTTAAGCCTGGATACAGGGGCTGGTTGGACCTAGCCCCAAATAATGAGTCAGATTTGATGTTTCCCCCATGGAATTCCTCATTCTCTCTTAGGAGTAAATGAGTGTAGGATGGCGAGATGCTGGGGAAGAGGGAGTGTGAGGAGCCGCCCTCGCTATCGCTATTGCCGTTAGAAGATGGCGCTGACATCCACTGTCAGTTGGAGTTAACTGTCGCTGTCAGTTGGAGTTAACTGTCGCTGTCAGTTGGAGTTAACTGTCGCTGTCAGTTGGAGTTAACTGTCGCTGTCAGTTGGAGTTAACTGTCGCTGTCAGTTGGAGTTAACTGTCGCTGTCAGTTGGAGTTAACTGTCGCTGTCAGTTGGAGTTAACCGTTTAAACTGTGCCTCTCCCGTGACGTCATCTGGGGTGATGTGCAAACCACCAATCCCGGCTCTACACATCTCACTCGGAGCTCCTAGGCTTATATAAGGGGCTGGGTTTCTTAGCTTGGGGTCTCCCTCTAAGAAGCTGATCATCTATCTCTCAAGATGCATTAAAGCTTTACTGCAGAAGGATCCGAGTGTTCTGCGTCGTTCTTGCTGGCGAGACGGTAGCGCGGGACATCTGGTGCCGAAACCCGGGAACTCTTCAACATCGCCGGCGCCGCGGGAGACCCCTCGGAAAACGGGGCGGATTCAGAACTGCAGGGACGTAGGTTCAGAGAGGTATGCTTTATCCTGAACAACCCTTTTCTCGACTTTGGCCTTAGTTTGTCATCACCGTGGGACGGGTCAGTGGAGGCTTTGGTGCTAGTCCTGTTTGTCCTTCTCCTTCATCGTGGCTGGTGCTGACAGAACGGCGCTGTCCGTCTGGCGCTGTCCGTCTGGCGCTGTCCATCTGGCGCTGTCCGTCTGGCGCTGTCCATCTGGCGCTGTCCATCTGGCGCTGTCAGTCTGGTGCTGTCAGTCTGGTGCTGTCAGTCTGGTGCTGTCAGTCTGGTAACGGAGTTGAGCGCGTTTTTTAGATAAGCTGTCAGCGCGATGGGGTCGTCACAGTCAGTGGTTACAGCCTTACAGACTGTGCTAAAACAAAGAGATCTTAAAATTGCACCACGAACACTTCAAAATTTTGTGAAGGAGGTAGATAGAGTGGCACCATGGTATGCTTGTTCCGGGTCCCTCACTGTGGCCTCATGGAACAAGCTAGGTAAAGAACTAGACAGGAAGCATGCAGAAGGAGATCTCTGCTTAGGTACCAAAGCCATTTGGAAGCTAGTTAAAAACTGCTTGGAGGATGAGGCCTGTCACCCTGCTATAATAGAAAGTCAGGGAACCTTAGAGGAAGTTCAGGATAGCATGTCAGAAACTGAACGGAGTGAGAGAATGGGAGCTCGCAAAAGAAAAGACATGTCTAAGAAAAAAGGCCCTCCCCAGGAAGTTAAGAAAGGGGAGAGAAAGAAGGGAGTTATCATTCACCCCTTAACAAATCTAAGAAAAAGAAAAAGCCAGAATCTAGTCTATACCCTGCAGTAGAGCTAGAAGCCTTGGAGCTAGATAATTCTGATTCTGACACTCTGGATTCTAGCGAAGAAGGTGGTCTAGAGGAGGAGGTGGCACGGTATGAGGAAAAAAGATATCACCCTGATAGACACCGGCCACTGAAAACAAAAATGAATGTGAGGCCACCGCCTATAAATCCGGCGGGCTCACGCCCCTCAGCGCCTCCGCCATATGAGCTTCGGCTGAATACTGGTACTGACTCCTTTTTACCTTTAGAGGAACGGAGAAAAATACAAATGGCTTTTCCAGTATTCGAGAATGTGGAAGGCGGAAGAGTACATACCCCCGTAGATTACAATCAAATTAAAGAATTGGCCGAATCCGTTCGTAATTATGGGGTCAATGCTAACTTTACCACATTACAGGTGGAAAGGCTTGCTAATTTTGCCATGACTCCCACTGACTGGCAAACGACAGTGAAAGCAGTGCTTCCCAACATGGGACAATACATGGAATGGAAGGCTCTCTGGTATGATGCAGCCCAGGCACAAGCTAGAGTTAATGCCACGGCTGAAGATGAGAATCAGAGGCAGTGGACATTTGAAATGCTGACAGGTCAGGGTCAACATGCCCTTAATCAAACCAACTACATCTGGGGCGTCTATGGTCAGGTGTCGGCCGCCGCTATTAAAGCATGGAAGGCCCTCACAAAAGGGAGAGTCCAGTGGACACCTTACAAAGATTGTCCAAGGACCCCAAGAGCCATTTTCAGACTTTGTGGCCAGAATGACAGAGGCCGCCAGTCGCATCTTTGGTGATTCAGAACAAGCTATGCCCCTGATTGAGCAACTTGTCTATGAACAAGCAACCCAGGAATGTCGAGCGGCTATCGCCCCTCGCAAAAGCAAAGGTTTACAAGATTGGCTCAGAGTGTGCAGGGAGCTGGGGGGACCCCTAACCAATGCAGGACTAGCTGCCGCCATTTTACAAACGCACAGGTATAGAGATTTATCTAATCGAAAAGCTTGTTTTAATTGTGGGAGAATGGGGCACCTTAAGAAAGATTGTCAAGCCCCTGAAAGAACAAGAGAATCGAAGCTTTGCTATCGTTGTGGTAAAGGTTATCATAGGGCTAGCGAATGCAGGTCAGTCCGGGATGTAAAAGGGAGGCTTCTGCCCCCTATTGAAGAATCCAAGGTACCCCAATCAAAAAACGGGTCACGGGGCCCATGGTCCCAGGGCCCTCAGAAATATGGGAACCAATTTCAGAAAAGCAATCAAGAGGAAGTAGAGGTTTCCGAGGAACCTCCGGAATGGACTTGCGTGCCGCCTCCGACTTCTTACTCATGCCCCAAATGAATGTTCAACCGGTCCCAGTCCATTCCCCTGGACCTTTGCCCCCTGCCACCATTGGGCTTATTCTGGGCCGTGGCTCCTTAACTTTACAGGGACTCATTATATATCCTGGGATTGTTGACCCATATCATAAAGAGGAGATTCAAGTTCTCTGTTCTAGCCCTCGGGGTGTATTTTCTATAAAGCAGGGAGATAGAATTGCACAACTGGTGTTGCTGCCCTCCCTCGGGGATGGAGAAACCTACACTTTACAAAAAAGGGCTATGGGATCTTCTGGAAGTGATTCAGCCTATCTGGCTATACCCCTAAATGAGAGACCTACAATAAAATTGTTAATTAATGGAAAAGAATTTGAAGGGATAATGGATTCGGGAGCAGACAAAAGCATTATTTCACTCCATTGGTGGCCGAAGTCTTGGCCCACTGTTGTTTCATCTCATTCTCTACAAGGTCTTGGATACCAGTCCTCTCCTGCCATCAGTGCCTCAGCCTTAACCTGGCGGGATGCTGAAGGCAAACAGGGATGTTTTACCCCCTATGTGTTGCCACTCCCTGTAAATTTATGGGGACGAGATGTGTTACAAGCCATGGGCATGACCCTAACTAATGAATACTCCCCCCAGGCATCAGCCATTATGGCAAAGATGGGGTATACAAATGGTAGAGGCTTGGGTAGGCAAGAACAAGGCAGAATAAAACCCATTACACAACACGGAAATCGGGGTAGAAAAGGACTGGGTTTTATTTAGGGGCCGTTGAGGCTTCACGACCCATACCATGGAAAACAGAGGAGCCGTTATGGGTCTCTCAATGGCCTCTATCCTCTGAAAAATTAGAGGCTGTCACAAGATTAGTGCAAGAACAGGAACGGCTGGGGCATCTAGAGCCTTCTACCTCCCCATGGAATACACCAATTTTTGTTATTAAGAAGAAATCTGGGAAGTGGAGATTACTCCACGACCTGCGGGCCATTAACAATCAGATGCATCTTTTTGGCCCTGTTCAAAGAGGCCTTCCTTTGCTTTCTGCACTTCCTCAAGATTGGAAGCTTATTATTATAGATATTAAGGATTGTTTCTTCTCTATTCCACTTTACCCACGGGATAGACCAAGGTTTGCCTTCACTATCCCTTCTCTTAATCATATGGAACCAGACAAGAGATTTCAGTGGAAGGTACTGCCGCAAGGCATGGCCAATAGCCCAACAATATGTCAGCTATATGTGCAGGAGGCTTTGGAGCCAATTAGGAAGCAATTTACATCTTTAATCGTTATCCATTATATGGACGATATTCTTATTTGTCACAAAGAGTTAGATGTTTTACAAAAGGCTTTTCCCATGCTGGTGGCTGAATTAAAACAGTGGGGATTAGAGATTGCCTCAGAAAAGGTTCAAATTGCAGATACAGGGCTCTTTTTGGGCTCAAAGATTACTCCCAAAAATATAGTTCCTCAGAAAATAGAAATTCGCAAAGACCACTTACAAACATTAAATGATTTTCAGAAACTTCTGGGAGATATAAATTGGTTGAGGCCCTTTTTAAAAATTCCATCTGCTGATCTAAAACCCCTCTTCGATCTCCTGGAGGGTGAGCCTCATATCTCCTCACCCAGAAAATTTACCCCTGCCGCCCACCGAGCCTTACAGATGGTGGAAGAGGCCTTACAGGAAGCACAATTACAACGAATTGAGGAGTCACTACCTTTTAATCTGTGTGTTTTTAAGACAGCTCAATTGCCAACTGCAGTCCTGTGGCAACATGGACCATTACTTTGGATTCATCCAAATGCTTCCCCTGCTAAGATTATTGACTGGTACCCTGATGCTGTTGCACAGCTCGCGCTTCGCGGAATAAAAGCAGCTGTTACACATTTTGGCAGGGATCCTGATTCCTTGATTGTGCCTTATACTGCTGCACAAGTTCAGACCTTGGCAGCCACATCTAGTGATTGGGCAGTTTTAGTTACTTCCTTTTCAGGACAAATTGATAATCATTTTCCAAAGCATCCAATTTTACAGTTTGCCCTAAACCAGGCTATAGTGTTTCCACAAGTGACAGCTAAAGACCCACTCCCAGATGGGACTGTGGTGTACACTGATGGATCAAAAACTGGTATGGGAGCTTATGTGGTCAAGGATAGGGTTATATCTAAACAATATAATGAAACTTCACCTCAAGTTGTAGAATGTCTGATAGTACTGGAGGTTCTTGAGGCTTTTCCAGGACCCCTCAATATTGTATCAGATTCCTCTTATGTGGTTAATGCAGTTAATCTCCTTGAGATAGCTGGAATAATAAGATCCTCCAGCAGAGTTGCTAACATCTTTCAGAAGATACAAGCTGCCTTGTTAAATAGGAGATTTCCTGTTTTCATTACCCATGTCCGAGCACATTCTGGACTCCCAGGTCCCATGTCCTTAGGGAATGACTTAGCGGACAAGGCTACAAAGCTGGTGGCCGCTGCCTTGTCTACCCATGCACAAGCAGCAAAAGAATTCCATAAGCGCTTTCATGTGACGGCTGAGACCTTGCGCCGTCGTTTTGCTCTATCCAGGAAAGAGGCTAGGGAAATTGTTACTCAATGCCAGAATTGCTGCGAATTCTTACCTACTCCCCACATGGGAATAAACCCACGTGGCATTAGACCATTGCAGATGTGGCAGATGGATGTTACTCATATTCCCTCTTTTGGAAGGCTTCAATATGTTCATGTTTCTGTTGACACCTGTTCTGGCGTAATGTTATTCTTTATAGCCGAATACACTAATATTATCCTAATAAATGCCCTTATCCAACAATTGTGTTTTTAGGACCAATCCACAACTTATATCAACCACAAACATGTGCATATGATTTTATAATCAAAACATTGATACTAACTTCCTTATTTTTATGAATTCGAGCATCTTACCCACGATTTCGCTATGATCAACTTATACACCTCCTCTGAAAAAACTTCTTACCCCTGACACTAGCTTTATGTACATGACACATTTCAATTCCTATCTTCATAGCAAGTATTCCACCCTACACTTAGAAATATGTCTGACAAAAGAGTTACTTTGATAGAGTAAATTATAGAGGTTCAAATCCTCTTATTTCTAGGACAGTAGGAATTGAACCCACCTCTTAGAATTCAAAATTCTATGTAATACCAATATACTTCATCCTAAAAGTAAGGTCAGCTAATCAAGCTATCGGGCCC
The DNA here is from genome assembly GCF_017639785.1 of Mesocricetus auratus. Taxonomy (NCBI): domain Eukaryota; kingdom Metazoa; phylum Chordata; class Mammalia; order Rodentia; family Cricetidae; genus Mesocricetus; species Mesocricetus auratus. The sequence goes on along the minus strand of NW_024434531.1, from coordinate 280 downwards.
ATACCCCGAAAATGTTGGTTTAAACCCTTCCCGTACTAATTAACCCTATTACCCTCTTAATTATTTACTTTACTATTCTCTCAGGCCCAATAGTCACAATACTCAGCAACAACTTCTTTCTTATATGAATTGGTCTAGAAATAAACCTTCTAGCCATTATTCCAGTTATAACTAACAAGTCAAACCCACGAACTACAGAAGCAGCTACAAAATATTTCATCACCCAGGCTACAGCTTCCATAATTTTCCTTCTTTCTATTATCATAAACTATAAACAATT
>NW_024434530.1:0-11400 GCF_017639785.1 Mesocricetus auratus | reverse complement strand
AGCGTTAGTTTTCATGAATTTGAGTACGTAGTTTAACATATTCTGTTATATAGTTGGAATTCATGAAGTTAAGCACATGGTTTCACACACAGTGTTGTATTGTTAGTTTTCATTAAGTTAAGTACGTAGTTTCACATATAGTTTTATATAGTTGTATTTCATGAAGTTCAGCACATAGTTTCACCCACAGTGTTATATTGTTAGTTTTGAAGAAGTTAAGAACTTTGTTTCACATACTGTGTTGTGTGATTAGTTTTCATGAAGTTAAGCACGTAGTTTCTAATACAGTGTTATATGGTAAGGTCTCATGAAGTTGAGCACATAGTTTCGCACACAGTGTTGTAATGTTAGTTTTCATGAAGTTAAGTACGTAGTTTCTCATAGAGTGTTATATAGTTAGATTTCATGAAGTTAAGCACACAGTTTCACAGACGGTGTTGATTTGTTAGTTTTCATGAAGTTAAGTACGTAGTTTCACATACAGTGTTATATAGTTGGATTTCATGAAGTTAAGCACATAGTTTCACCCACATTGTTGTATTGTTAGTTTTGAAGAATTTAAGCACGTACTTTCTTATACAGTGTTATATGGTAGGTTCACATGTAGTTACAGACATAGTTTCACTTGCAGTGTTGTATTGTTAGTTTTGAAGAATTTAAGCACACAGTATCACACACAGTGTTGTATCGTTAATTTTCATGAAATTAAGTACGTAGTTTCTCATATAGTGTTATATAGTTGAATTTCATGAAGTTAAGCACATAGATTTACGCACAGTTTTGTATCGTTAGTTTTGAAAAGTTAAGCATATTTTTCACACACAGTTTTGTATCGTTAGTTTTGAAGAAGTTAAGTACGTAGATTTTATACAGTGTTATATGGTAGTTTCTCATGTAGTTAAGCACATAGTTTCACATATACTGATGTATTATTAGTGTTCATGAAATTAAGTACGTAGTTAGTCATATAGTGTTATATATTTAGATTTCATGAAGTTAAGCACATAGTTTCGCACACAGTGGTGTATCGTTACTTTCAAGAAGGATAAGCAAGTAATTTCTAAGACAGAGTTATATAGTGTGATTTCCTGAAGGTAAGCATGGTGTTTCACACACAGTGTAGTATCGTTAGGTTTGAAGAAGTTAAGCACGTAGTTTCTTATACAGAGTTACATGGTAGGTTCTCATGTAGTTAATCACATAGTTTCACATACACTGTTGTATCATTAGTTTCCATGAAGTTAAGTACGTAGTTTCGCATATAGTGTTATATAGTTGGATTTCATGAATTTAAACACATAGTTTCACGCACAGTTTTGTATCGTTAGTTTTGAAGATGTTAAGAATGTAGTTTCACACACAGTGTTGTATCGTTAGTTTTGAAGAAGTTAAGCACGTAATTTCTTATGCAGTGTTATATGGTAGGTTCTCATGTAGTTAAGCACATAGTTTCACATACAGTTTTGTATCGTTAGTTTTGAAGAAGTTAAGCTTGTAGTTTCACACACAGTGTTGTAAAGTTTTTTTTGAAGAAGTTAAGCATGCAGTTTCTAATACTGTGTTATATGGTAAGTTCACTTGTAATTAAGCACATAGTTTCACACACACTGTTGTATCATTAGTTTTCATGAAATTAAGTACGTAGATTCTCATAGAGTGTTATATATTTAGATTTCATGAAATTAAACACATATTTTCGCACACAGTGTTGTATCGTGAGTTTCAAGAAGGATATGCAAGTAGTTTCTAATACAGTGTTATATAGTTAGATTTCATGAAGTCAAGCACGTAGTTTCACACACAGTGTTGTATCGCTAGGTTTGAAGAAGTTAAGCACGTAGTTTCTTATACAGTGTTATATGGTAGGTTCTCATGTAGTTAAGCCCATAGTTTCACATACACTGTTGTATCATTAGTTTCCATGAAGATAAGTACGTAGTTTCTCATAAAGTGTTATATAGTTGGATTTCATGAAGTTAAGCACATAGTTTCACGCACAGTTTTGTATCGTTAGTTTGGAAGAAGTTAAGCATGTAGTTTCACACACAGTGTTGTATCGTTAGTTTTGAAGAAGTTAAGCACGTAGTTTCTTATACAGTGTTATATGGTAGGTTCTCATGTAGTTAAGCACATAGTTTCACATACAGTGTGGTATCGTTAGTTTTGAAGAAGTTAAGCATGTAGTTTCAAACACAGTGTTGTAAAGTTAGTTTTGAAGAAGTTAAGCACGCAGTTTCTAACGCAGTGTTATATGGTAAGTTCTCATGTAGTTAAGCACATAGTTTCACATTCACTGTTGTATCATTAATTTTCATGAAGTTAAGTAGGTAGTTTCTCATAGAGTGTTATATAGTTAGATTTAATGAAGTTAAGCACATAGTTTCGCACACAGAGTTGTATCGTGAGTTTCGAGAAGGATATGCAAGTAGTTTCTAATACAGTGTTATATAGTTAGATTTCATGAAGTTAAGCACGTAGTTTCACACACAGTGTTGTATCGTTAGGTTTGAAGAAGTTAAGCAGATAGTTTCACACACAGTTTTCCAACGTTAGTTTTGAAGAAGTTAAGCACGTAGTTTCTTATACAGTGTTATATGGTCGGTTCTCATGTAGTTAAGCACATAGTTTCACATACTGTGTTGTATCATTAGTTTTCATGAAGTTAAGTACGTAGTTTCTCATATAGTATTATATAGTTGCATTCATGAAGTTGAGCACGAAGTTTCGCAGACTGTGTTGTATTTTTAGTTTTTTAATGAAGTAAGAACGTAGTTACACATATAGTGTTACATAATTTGATTTCATGAAGTTCAGCACATAGTTTCACCCACAGTGTTATATTGTTAGTTTTGAAGAAGTTAAGAACTTTGTTTCACATACTGTGTTGTGTCGTTAGTTTTCATGAAGTTAAGTACATAGTTTCTCATATAGTGTTATATAGTTAAATTTCATGAAGTTAAGCACGTAGTTTCGCAGACTGTGTTGTATCATTAGTTTTCATGAAGTTAAGTACGTAGTTTCATATATAGTGTTATATAGTTGGATATCATGAATTAAGCACATAGTTTCACCCACAGTGTTGTATTGTTAGTTTTGAAGAAGGTAAGCATGTAGTTTCACACACAGTGTTGTAAAGTTATTTTTGAAGAAGTTAAGCCCGTAGTTTCTAACACAGTGTTATATGGGAAGTTCTCATGTAGTTAAGCACATAGTTCACATACAGTGTTGTATCATTAGTTTTTATGAAGTTAAGTACGTAGTTTCTCATATTGTGTTATATACTTAGATTTCATGAAGTTAGGCACGTAGTTTCGCAGACGGTGTTATATCGTTAGTTTTCATGAAGTTAAGTACGTAGTTTCACATATAGTGTTATATAGTTGGATTTCATGAAGTTAGGCACATAGTTTCACACACAGTGTTGTATTGTTAGTTTTGAAGAAGTTAAGCATGTAGTTTCACACACAGATTTGTAACGTTAGTTTTGAAGAAATTAAGCACGTAGATTCTTATACAGTTTTATATGGTAGGTCATGTTGTTAAGCACATAGTTTCACATACACTGTTGTGTCATTAGTTTTCATGAGGTTAAGTACGTAGTTTCTCATATAGTGTTATATAGTTAGATTTCATGAAATTAAACACATAGTTTCGCACACAGTGTTGTATCGTTAGTTTTGAGAAATATAAGCAAGTAGTTTCTAATACAGTGTTATATAGTTAGGTATCATGAAGTTAAGCACATAGTTTCACACACAGTCTTGTATCAGTAGGTGTAAAGAAGTTAAGCATGTAGTTTCACACACAGTGTTCCATATGGTAGATTCTCATGTAGTTAAGCACATAGTTTCACATACAATGTTGTGTCATTAGTTTTCATGAAGATAAGTACGTAGTTTCTCATATAGTATTATATAGTTAGATTTCATGAAGTTAAGCACGAAGTTTCGCAGACTGTGTTGTATTGTTAGTTTTTTAATGAAGTAAGAACGTAGTTTCACATATAGTGTTACATAATTTGATTTCATGAAGTTCAGCACATAGTTTCACCCACAGTGTTATATTGTTAGTTTTGAAGAAGTTAAGAACTTAGTTTCACAGACTGTTTTGTGTCGTTAATTTTCATGAAGATAAGCACGTAGTTTCTAATAGAGTGTTATATGGTAATTTCTCATGAAGTTGAGCACATAGTTTCACACACAATGTTGTATCATTTGTTTTGAAGAATTTAAGCACTTAGTTTCACATACTGTGTTGTGTCATTAGTTTTCATGAAGTTAAGCACGTAGTTTCTAATACAGTGTTATACGGTAAGCTCTCATGAAGTTGAGCACATAGTTTCACACACAGTGTTGTATCGTTAGTTTTGAAGAAGTTAAGCATGCAGTTTCACACACACTGTTGTAATGTTAGTTTTGAAGAAGTTAAGTACGTAGTTTCTCATACAGTGTTATAAAGTTCGATTTCATGAAGTTAAGCACATAGTTTCTAATTCAGTGTTATAAGGTAAGTTCCCATGAATTTGAGCACATAGTTTCACACACAGTGTTATATTGTTAGTTTTGAAGAAGTTAAGCACTTAGTTTCACATACTGTGTTGTTTCGTTAGTTTTCATGAATTGAAGCACGTAGATTCTAATACACTGTTATATGGTAAGTTCTCATAAAGTTGAGCACATAGTTTCAAACACAGTGTTGTATTGTTACTTTTGAAGAACTTAAGCATGCAATTTCACACACAGTGTTGTAAAGTTAGTTTTGAAGAAGTTAAGCACGTAGTTTCGTATACAGTGTTATATGGTAGGTTCTCATGTAGTTAAGCACATAATTTCACATACAGTGTTGTATCGTTAGTTGTGAAGAAGTTAAGCACTTAGTTTCACATACAGTGTTATAAAGTTCGATTTCATGAAGTTAAGCACGTAGATTCGCAGACTGTGTAGTATTGTTAGTGTTCATGAAGTTAAGAATGTAGTTTCACATATAGAGTTATATAGATGGATTTCATGAAGTTAAGCACATAGTTTCACACACAGTGTTGTAACGTTAGTTTTGAAGAAGTTCAGCACCTAGTTTCTTATACCGTGTTATATGTTAGGTTCTTATGTAGTTAAGCACATAGTTTCACATAAAGTGTTGTATCATTAGTTTTGAAGAAGTTAAACACTTAGTTTCACATACTGTGTTGTGTAGTTAGTTTTCATGAAGTTAAGCATGTTGTTTCTAATACAGTGTTATATAGTAAGTTCTCATGAAGTTGAGCCCATAGTTTCACGCACAGTGGTGTATAGTTAGTTTGAAGAAGTTAAGTATGTAGTTTCTCACACAGTGTTGTTTTGATAGTTTTGAAGAAGTTAAGCACTTAGTTTCACATACTGTGTTATGTTGTTAGGTTTCATGAAGTTAAGCACGGAGTTTCTAATTCAGTGTTATATGGAACGTTCTCATGAATTTGAGCACAAGTTTTCACAGACAGTGTTGTATCATTAGTTTGGAAGTAGATAAGCAAATAGTTTTACATACTGTGCTGTGTAGTTACTTTTCGTGAAGTAAAGTACGTAGTTTCACATATAGTGTTAAATATTTGGATTTCATGAAGTTAAGCACATAGTTTCACAAACAGTGTTGTATTGTTAGTTTTGAAGAGGTTAAGTATGTAGTTTCACACACAGTGTTGTAACATTAGTTTTAAAGAAGTTAAGCACGTAGTTTCTTATACAGTGTTATATGGACGGTTCTCATGTAATTAAGCACATAGTTTCACATACAGTGTTGTATCATTAGTTTTCATGAAGTTAAGCACGTAGTTTCTAATACAGTGTTATATGGTACGGTCTCATGAAGTTGAGAACATAGTTTCACACACAGTGTTGTATGGTTAGTTTTGAAGAAGTTTAGCATGTAGTTTCACACACAGTGTTGTAACATTAGTTTTCATGAAGTTAAGTACGTAGTTTCTCATATAGTGTTATTAAGTTAGATTTCATGAAGTTAAGCACGTAGATTCGCAGACTTTGTTGTATCATTAGCTTTCATGAAGTTAAGTAGGTAGTTTCACATACAGTGTTATATAGATGGATTTCATGAAGTTAAGCACATAGTTCAAACATAGTGTTGTATCGTTAGTTTTAAAGAAGTTAAGCACGTAGTTTCTTACACTGTGTTATATGGTATGTTCTCATGTGGTTAAGCACATTGTTTCACATACAGTGTTGTATCATTAGTTTTCATGAGGTTAAGTACGTAGTTTCTCATATAGTGCTATATTAGATTTCATGAAGTTAAGCACATAGTTTCACACACAGTGTTGTAACGTTAGTTTTAAAGAAGTTAAGCTTGTAGTTTCTTATACAGTTTTATATAGTAGGTTCTCATGTAGTTAAGCATATAGTTTCACATACAGTGTTGTATCGTTAGTTTTGAAGAAGTTAAGCACATAGTTTCACACACGTATTGTATCGTTAGTTTTCATGAAGTTAAGTACGTAGTTTCTCATATAGTGTTATATAGTTGGATTTCATGAATTTAAGCACATAGTTTCACGAACAGTGTTGTATCGTTACTTTTGACTAAGTTAAGCATGTAGTTTCACACACAGTTTTGTAACGTTAGTTTTGAAGAAGCTAAGCATGTAATTTCTAATACAGTCTTATATGGTAGGTTCTCATGTAATTAAGCACATAGTTTCACAAACAGTGTTGTATCATTAGTTTTCTTGAAGTTAAGTACATAGTTTCTCATATAGTGTTATTAAGTCAGATTTCATGAAGTTAAGCACGTAGATACGCAGACTTTGTTGTATCGTTAGTTTTCATGAAGTTAAGTACATAGTTTCACATACAGTGTTATATAGTTGGATTTCATGAAGTTAAGCACATAGATTCACACAGTGTTGTATCATTAGTTTTGAAGAAGTTAAGCATGTAGTTTCACCCACAGTGTTGTAAATTTAGTTTTAAAGAAGTTAAGCTCGCAGTTTCTAACACAGTGTTAAATGGTAAGTTCTCATGTAGTTAAGCACATAGTTTCACATACATTGTTGTATCATTAGTTTTCATGAAGTTAAGTACATAGTTTCTCATATAGTGTTATATAGTTAGATTTCATGAAGTTAAGCACATAGTTTCGCAAACAGTGTGGTATCTTTAGTTTCAAGGAACATAAGCAAGTAGTTTCTAATACAGTGATTTATAGATAGATTACATGAAGTTAAGCACATAGTTTCACACACAGTGTTGTAACATTAGTTTTGAAGAAGTTAAGCACGTAGTTTCTTATACAGTGTTATATAGTAGGTTCTCATGTGTAAGCACATAGTTTCACATACAGTGTTGTATCATTAGCTTTCATGAGTTAAGTACGTAGTTACTCATACAGTGTTATATAGTTAGATTTCATGAAGTTAAGCACGAAGTGTCGCAGACTGTGTTATATTGTTAGTTTTGAAGAAGTTAAGACCTTATTTTCACGTACTACTTTGTGTCGTTATTTTTCATGAAGTTAAGCACGGAGTTTCCATTACAGTGTTATATGGTAAGGTTTCATGAAGTTGAGCACATAGTTTCACACACAGTTTTTTATCGTTAGTTTTCATGAAGTTAAGTACGTAATTTCTCATATAGTGTTATATAGTTGGATTACATGAAGTTAAACACATAGTTTCACACACAGTGTTGTAACATTAGTTTTGAAGAAGTTAAGCACGTAGTTTCTTATACAGTATTATATGGTAGGTTCTCGTGTAGTTAAGCACATAGTTTCACATACAGTGTTGTATCGTTAGTTTTGAAGAAGTGAAGCACATAGTTTCACACACAGTGTTGTATAGTTAGTTTTCATGAAGTTAATTACGTAGTTTCTCATATAGTGTTACCTAGTTGGATTTCATGAAGTTAAGCAGATAGTTTCACGCACAGTGTTGCATCGTTAGTTTTGAAGAAGTTAAGCATGTAGTTTCACAAAGTGTCGTAACTTTAGTTTTGAAGAAGTTTAGCACATAGTTTCTTATACACTGTTATACGGTAGGGTCTCATGTAGTTAAGCACATAGATTCACATACAGTGTTGTATCATTATTTTTCATGATGTTAAGTACGTAGATTCGCAGACTGTGTTTTATCGTTATTTTTCATGAAGTTGAGCACATAGTTTCACACATGTGTTGTATCTTTAGTTTTGAAGAATTTAAGCACGTAGTTTCACAGACAGATTTGTAAAGTTAGTTTTGAAGAAGTTAAGCACATAGTTTCTAATATAGTGTTATATGGTAGGTTCTCGTGTTGTTAAGCACATAGTTTCACATACAGTGTTGTATCGTTAGTTTTGAATAAGTTGAGCACATAGTTTCACACACAGTGTTGTATCATTAGTTTTGAAGAAGTTAAGCGCGTAGTTTTGCACACAGTGTTGTATCGTAGGTTTTCATGAAGGTAAGGACACAGTTTCACACTCAGTGTGATAATGTTAGTTTTCATGAAGTTCAGCACGTAGTTTCTCACACAGTGTTGTATCGTTAGTTTTCATGTATTTAAGAATGTAGGTTCTCACACAATGTTGTATTGTTAGTTTTGAAGAAGTTAAGCACTTAGTTTCACATACTGTGTCCTATCTTAATTTTCTAGGAACTTAAGCAGGTAGATGCTCAAACAGGTTTGTACCGTTAGGTTTTATGAACTAAGCACGTAGTTTCACACACAGTGTTGTATCGTTAGTTTTCCTGAAGTTAAACAATCAGTTACTCACCCAATGTTGTCTCGTTAGTTTTGAAGAAGTTAAGCACACAGTTTCACATAAGGTGTATGTATGGTTAATTTTCATGAAGGTAGGCTTATAGATTCTCAATTAGGTTAGTATCATTAGGTTTCATGTAGTTAAGAACATAGTTTCTAACACAGTGTTGTATCGTTTGTTTTAAGTAGTTACTCAACAAGATTTTCACACAGTGTTGTATCGTTCGTTTTCATGAAGTTAAGCAGGTAGTTTCACACACAGTGTTGTATCGTTCGTTTTCATGAAGTTAAGCAGGTAGTTTCACACACAGTGTTGTATCGATAGTTTTGAAGAAGTTAAGCAGGTAGTTTCACACACATTGTTGTATTGTAAGTTTTCATTAAGTTAAGCATGTAGATTTTCAAACACCTTTGTATCCTTAGTTTTCATGAAATTAAGCACGTAGTTTCTAACACAGTGTTATATGGTAAGGTCTCCTGAAGTTGAGCACATAGTTTCACACACAGAGTTGTATCGTTAGTTTTCATTAAGTTGAGTACGGAGTTACTCATATAGTGTTATATAGTTGGATTTGATGAAGTTAAGCACATAGTTTCACACACAGTGTTGTAACGTTAGTTTTGAAGAAGTTAAGCTTGTAGTTTCTTATACAGTTTTATATGGTAGGTTCTCATGTAGTTAAGCATATAGTTTCACATACAGTGTTGTATCGTTAGTTTTGAAGAAGTTAAGCACATAGTTTCACACACGTATTGTATCGTTAGTTTTCATGAAGTTAAGTACGTAGTTTCTCATATAGTGTTATATAGTTGGATTTCATGAATTTAAGCACATAGTTTCACGAACAGTGTTGTATCGTTACTTTTGACTAAGTTAAGCATGTAGTTTCACACACAGTTTTGTAACGTTAGTTTTGAAGAAGCTAAGCATGTAATATCTAATACAGTCTTATACGGTAGGTTCTCATGTAATTAAGCACATAGTTTCACAAACAGTGTTGTATCATTAGTTTTCTTGTAGTTAAGTACATAGTTTCTCATATAGTGTTATTAAGTCAGATTTCATGAAGTTAAGCACGTAGATACGCAGACTTTGTTGTATCGTTAGTTTTCATGAAGTTAAGTACATAGTTTCACATACAGTGTTATATAGTTGGATTTCATGAAGTTAAGCACATAGATTCACACAGTGTTGTATCATTAGTTTTGAAGAAGTTAAGCATGTAGTTTCACCCACAGTGTTGTAAATTTAGTTTTAAAGAAGTTAAGCTCGCAGTTTCTAACACAGTGTTAAATGGTAAGTTCTCATGTAGTTAAGCACATAGTTTCACATACATTGTTGTATCATTAGTTTTCATGTAGTTAAGTACATAGTTTCTCATATAGTGTTATATAGTTAGATTTCATGAAGTTAAGCACATAGTTTCGCAAACAGTGTGGTATCTTTAGTTTCGAGGAACATAAGCAAGTAGTTTCTAATACAGTGATTTATAGATAGATTACATGAAGTTAAGCACATAGTTTCACACACAGTGTTGTAACATTAGTTTTGAAGAAGTTAAGCACGTAGTTTCTTATACAGTGTTATATGGTAGGTTCTCATGTGTAAGCACATAGTTTCACATACAGTGTTGTATCATTAGCTTTCATGAGTTAAGTACGTAGTTACTCATACAGTGTTATATAGTTAGATTTCATGAAGTTAAGCACGAAGTGTCGCAGACTGTGTTATATTGTTAGTTTTGAAGAAGTTAAGACCTTATTTTCACGTACTACTTTGTGTCGTTATTTTTCATGAAGTTAAGCACGGAGTTTCCATTACAGTGTTATATGGTAAGGTTTCATGAAGTTGAGCACATAGTTTCACACACAGTTTTTTATCGTTAGTTTTCATTAAGTTAAGTACGTAATTTCTCATATAGTGTTATATAGTTGGATTTCATGAAGTTAAACACATAGTTTCACACACAGTGTTGTAACATTAGTTTTGAAGAAGTTAAGCACGTAGTTTCTTATACAGTATTATATGGTAGGTTCTCGTGTAGTTAAGCACATAGTTTCACATACAGTGTTGTATCGTTAGTTTTGAAGAAGTGAAGCACATACTTTCACACACAGTGTTGTATAGTTAGTTTTCATGAAGTTAATTACGTAGTTTCTCATATAGTGTTACCTAGTTGGATTTCATGAAGTTAAGCAGATAGTTTCACGCACAGTGTTGTATCGTTAGTTTTGAAGAAGTTAAGCATGTAGTTTCACAAAGTGTTGTAACTTTAGTTTTGAAGAAGTTTAGCACATAGTTTCTTATACACTGTTATACGGTAGGGTCTCATGTAGTTAAGCACATAGATTCACATACAGTGTTGTATCATTATTTTTCATGATGTTAAGTACGTAGATTCGCAGACTGTGTTTTATCGTTATTTTTCATGAAGTTGAGCACATAGTTTCACACATGTGTTGTATCTTTAGTTTTGAAGAATTTAAGCACGTAGTTTCACAGACAGATTTGTAAAGTTAGTTTTGAAGAAGTTAATCACATAGTTTCTAATATAGTGTTATATGGTAGGTTCTCGTGTTGTTAAGCACATAGTTTCACATACAGTGTTGTATCGTTAGTTTTGAATAAGTTGAGCACATAGTTTCACACACAGTGTTGTATCATTAGTTTT
>NW_024434529.1:0-41156 GCF_017639785.1 Mesocricetus auratus | reverse complement strand
AAATATTTGGTTTGATTGTCATAGTTATTTCTTGTTAAAACCAGTAAAATACTCACTAAGGACTATGCATTTCACAGTTCAATGATCTTTTATACAGACCCAAATGAAGTTTTAAAATTATAGTCACCAGCACCATGATAGTAACCTTCTGTGGTAGGCCAATTCTTAAGGTACATGAGTTGGATCATTGTGTTTGAGCACTTCTTTTCTCCATAGTGTGTTTTTTCCAGTTTCCTGGTCTATCTATGAAAGACCATCACCACTAGTTCCCAGACATTATCAACAAGGTGATTTAATGCAGTCAGGGTAGGGATAGGTCTCAACTTTGGAACAGTGGCTGTGCACTATCTTTAGGAAATAAAAATTTAATAGAAAAAAGGAAACTGGGTTGAATTGGGGCAGATATGTGGATTGTGACAGGGATGGGAGGGCAGGGTGGAAAAGGGATTACATGAAGGGAATATTAACACTAAAGATATTTTGAAATAGCCACTTGGAAACTGACTACTATAGAACATTTAAAACACATACAAATCATTCATAAACATTTACATATTTTTGCCTTTAAATTGGGAAACAACATCCCTGCTACTCATGACAGTTTAACAAATAGAAACAAGACAGAACAAGCAAGCAAGCAAACAAACAAACAAAATAAACTCAATGCCAGGAATGGGTTAAACGTTTTGGAGTTGTTGGTAAGGGAGGGTCCATAGTCCCTCAAAAATTATAGGCTATTGACAATGCTCTTGGTTACTACCCAGAATTTGATGGAAATCCTCTGTGACTGAAAACATCATGTACTAGAGTCATATAACATACCTTACTAGTTTTCATAACAATGTTATGCACACTGCCAGAGGAGAAATATAATCACAAATGTGGCGGTTTGAATGAGAATGGTCCCCATAGACTTATATTTTGTATGCTTAATAGTAAAGAATGGAACTGTTTGGTAAGGATTAGGAGGTGTAACCTTGTTGTGCACCTCTTCCTCTCTGTGTCCCCTTTCCCTTCCCTCCCTCCTTCTCTCCCTCCCTTCCTCCCCCTTAATCCTTCCTTCTTCCCTCACTTCATCTATTTTTCTTCTTCTCTTTCTCTCTCCCTCTCTCCCTTCTTGCCTCCTTTGCATAATAATGATAACCCAACTGTGTTTTTTATGTTACCTTGGGTTTCCTTTCTTTTTTAAAAATTTATTTATTTTTGGCCATAAATCATATTTTCATTTATATGTGTAATAATAACAAGACCTTACTCTGTTAGTTATTGTCTTACATTCTACTCATTTTTTAATTTTTTCCCATTAAATATTATTGTTATTTAAATTTGAAACACGTTTGCTTCCCATGTCAATTCTAGTTCCCTCACCCTCTCCTCCTCCACCACTGCACACCCACCCTCCATAACCCCCAACCCCATCTCCTCTCATCTCCCCAGTGAGGGTGAGGCCCTGCATGGGGGATCTCCAAAGTCTGACATATCATCCAGGGCAGGGCCTATGCCCTCCCCCATGTGTCCAGGCTGAGAGAGCATCCCTCTATGTGGAATGGTCTCCCAAAGTCTATTTGTATCAGGATAAATACTGATCTACTACCCAAGGCCCCATAGATTGTGGAGGCCTCCTCACTGACACCTACATTCAGGGGGTCTGGACCAGTCCCATGCTGGCCTCTCAGTCATCAGTCTGGGGTTCATGAACTCCCGTTTTTTTTCAGTTTAGCTGTTTTTGTGGGTTTCACTAGACCAGTCTTGACCCTTTGCTCATCACTTCTCCCTCATTGCAACTGGTTTCCACCAGCTCAGTTCAGTGATTAGCTGTGGGTGTCTGCTCTGCTTCCATCAGCCTCTGAATGAAGGCTCGAGGACAGCATATGAGGTAGTCATCAATCTCATTATCGGGGCTGTGGGGGGTTGGGGAGGGCATTTAAGGTAATCTATTGCATAGTTTGCCAGTTGGTGTCAACCTTGTAGATCTCTGAAAATCTCACTAGTGCCAGATCTCTACTCAAACGTATAATGACTTTCTCTACTATGGTATCTCTCATTCTGATCTCCTCTATTCTTCCACTGACTCAATCATCCTGTTCCCCCATGTCCTCCTCTTCTCCTCCTCTCTTTTCTCCCAGCTCCCTCTCCCTTCCCTCCATGCTCCCAATCACTTCAGGATATCTTGTCCCATTCTCCTCACGTGTATCATTCATATCTTTCTTAGGGTCCTCCCTGTCTCCCAGACTCTCTGGTGGTGGGACTGCAGGCTGCAACTCCCATGCTTCATATCTAAAACCATATATGAGTGAGTACATACCATGCTTGTCTTTTTGTGACTGGGTTACCTCACACAGGATGGGTTCTTCTAGTGCCATCTGTTTGCCTGCAAATTTCAAGATTCCATTGCTTTTTTCCACTGAATAATACTCCAATGTGTAAATGTACCATATTTTCTCTAACCACTCTTCAGTTGAGGGCCATCTAGATTTCTTCCAGGTTCTGGATATTACAAATAATGCTGTTATGAACATGGTTGAACAGATGTCCTTATTTTATGAATGTTCATCTTTTGGGTATATGCCTAAGAGTGGAATTGCTGGATTTTGTGGTAGACTGATTTCCATTTTCCTGAGAAATCTTCATACTGATTTCCAAAGTGACTGTACAAGTTGGCCCTCCCACCAGCAGTGGAGGAGTGTTCCCCTTTCTCCACATGCTCTCCAGCATAAACTGTCATTGGTGCTTTTTATTTTAGCCAAAAATGATTTTGCATTTCCCTGATGGCTAAGAATGTTGAGCACTCTCTTAAGTACCTGTCTAGCATTTAGGACTCCTCTATTTCAAATTCTCTCACTATACCACCCTCAAGGCTCCAGATCTCGTCTCAGAATCTAAGCCAGGTCAGGCCTGGTTATTACTTGCATGGTTTTCTTTTCTTAAAAGTCTCTTCCTGTCAGGCAGTGGTAGCATGTTCCTTTAATTCCAGCACTATGAAGGCAGAGGCAGGCAGATCTCTGTGAGTTTGAGACCATCCTGGTCTCCAAAGCTACACAGAGAAACGCTGTCCCCCCAAATGTCCCCTCCTCACCAATGGTTGACCTGTATGTGATGGCTTCTTCCTAATGTAGTGTGTTCCCCTACACTAGGAAGCAACTGAGATGTATAGCATGCCTTGTCTGGATTTTTTCCTTTCAAACACAAATAAAGCTGTCCTTGATGTTGAGAAAGACAGACAGAGAGAGAGGACACAGACAGAGAGAGAGAGAGAGAGAGAGAGAGAGAGAGAGAGAGAGAGAGAGAGAGGGAGAGAGACTTTATGGTTAAGAGAACTGCTTGCTCTTTTAGAGGACCTGGATTCATTTCTTTTCACCTACATGATGGCTGGATCCAGTAACTTTTTCTGGTCTCTGTGGGCATTGTGTGCATAAACATTTAGGGAAAGCATCCATACACATAAAACAAAACAAAAGAATTTGGGGAGTGGAGAGCCTGTGGGAAAGCATCTCAATATTAAAATTAAAATTTTAAAGTGGGAATTCCAAGTAATTAGCTTTACATCAGTCTTTTCTTTGTTTCCAGAATGAGTATATTTGATGAGCATTCCTGAGTATTGAGCCAAGAAAGGAAAGGAGAGAATAAAATATTGTGGAAAGGAGATGAGTTCAGGATTCATTCTGGAGCCTTGTTAGTCACAGATTTTTCAACAGAAGTCCAGAGCAGTGACTTTCAAATTTAGAATGTGTTGGAATCACTTGAAAGATACAATGAAATACAAATACCTACAAGTCCTCTATTGAGAGCTCATCTATATCAGGGTGTTCATGAGATCAAGGATGGACTGGGCAACAGAGTGAGACATTGTGTCAAGCTAAAAAGTAAGAAGGTTGGAGTTATGTTTCTGTTCTTCAGGTTGTGGTAAACCTCTGGTCCAATGAGCATGTGTTTCCAGAACCTGAACACTCTGCAGTCAGGATCATGAACTCTTGCATGAGCAGCTCATTGCCAGCATGAGTACCACTATTGATCACATTGTGATGTTGGACCCATGGGATGACTTCAGGTTTTCCACCCGAATCAGCCATGTGAGGGTGTAGACAAACTCCCTTTTTCATAACACCAGCTTTTCAGACAGCTAGGGACACATCCAGAAATGGCATTTACACCAAATTTAGATTTATTTTCAGTGCTGTCCATGTCAATGATCTGTTTTTCCATCTTGTTTCAACAACACTCAGTTTCTTTCGATGCAGAGCAGGTGCAATACTCTTATTGATGTGTTCAATTGCCTAGGAGACCCCTTCCCCATAATCAGGTGTAATCATTGTCATGGAGTTCTAGGGCCTTGTGAGTGATAGTGGAGGCATAACTGACACAGCAGCATGGAAGAGACCTTTAGAGAAGCAGAGATCAGCCTCAGGAGTGCGATTCTCTGAGATCTCTTTGGCATGAAACTTGAGAATAGATATGGAGAATTTCTGGCCTTTGAATTGCAACACAAGAAACAGGTTTCTGCAGACACAGAAAGTATAAAATGAAATTAAAAATAAAAACAGAATTACTAGTGAGTGTCCATACAGAAATACAATGGAAATGAATAATATAATAATTGCAAAGCTAATCTCTTGAGAACATTTAACATATTTTGTGCTTCCTCCATTATCCCCAGGAATTCCTTAGAGATTGCAATATTCAAGACAAGTATGAGTTTTCACCAGTTCTGTGCAATGAGTTTCTAAGGTTACTTAATTGTAATTAGTCATCAGGTCCCATTAGGTTGTCAACTTGATCTTTGTAATCCAGGACTGTATAACACTGTTTGCTCTTCCTACAGTGTTCTTGCATCAGGAAGCTCTCGCTATTATATTCACTTCAGGATTCAATAGTGAGCTTGAGTCATCACCAGTCAAGAATCAGGGGAGGTTTATCATATCTACCACCCTTCATCATGACCACACAGCCCCACAATTTGCTCACGTAAGTTCTAAGAGAATTGAGTTTAAAGAGAAGACTACAAGAATGATCATTTCTTTGTAATCATATGAGCTATGATAATTTGTATAGCATGATTACATAATAACTGCAATAAAATTGAGCCTCTGGACTTTAATGTTCTTTGTTGCAATGGTAGTCCATAATTCTCATTGAATTATCCCCAGTGTCTCTTCTCCATACTCATATGACCAACGGGAGAAGAAAATAACTACAACTATGTTATTTAATAGTCAGTGTAAGTAGTGTGGCCATGCTGGTGAGGATGATTCAGTAATTATACATTTTAAGAAAGTTATGATGGGTATGTGACTACTAAGGTCTTCCTTGGGTAGAAGATCTGAGCTCTAAATTTTGTGGATCTTACTTTATCTGAATATATCTTTCCTATTCCAAAATTATGATATTTTCTATAATTTTTCTTTATAGAATATAAAGAATATATATATATATACAGAATTTATAGAATATATTTGTTCTCACCTTCTGAAGCACCTGATTTATAGATCTACAAAGATTCCATTTTATTTTTCAGATATTTTGTTGTTGTCAGTATCTTCCATAACTCTGAGAAAATGAGGTCAGGTCCCTATACCATCTGCAGTTTGAAATCATGAGAGCTTAAATAGATACGTGCGGTCAAGAACTTTGTATCTCTCCTTAAATCTATAAAGATTAGTAATCCATGAAAATATGCATATGTCAATGAAATAGCAGTGAATGGATATAGAAGCTATGAATGTGAAATACTACGGTGTGAATTATATAGGGGCTTAGAAGAGGTGAAATGGACAGAAGAAATGTTACTATATTATAGTTAGAAATATAAAAATAATCAAATATAAAATAAAAGCAAGCCAAACCACATCAGAAACAAAGAATGATACAGTTGTTTTGAATTATTTTTCTCTGCTATTTATTTATGTGGACTAGGACATGTTATTATTACTTCTAAGACACTTTATCTATCATATAACCAAGTTTCCTAACTATTTTACTTGTAGTTTATTCTTTATATAAGATTTTTTTATATTGAAATCATCTATTATTTCTCCCTTTCAGTTTTTGAACTCATAGGGTCTAAAGAGTCATTGTCACAGGTATGAAAGAACAATACATATTTTAAAGATTAAATCACCCATTTGTCCTCTCAAAACACTGACTTCCATTATTTGGTTGCCTGTACATTTTCATTTTATTCAGGAATATGAGTTAGAAATTGATCCAGATGTGTTTTTGGTGTTTGATTTCATGCCATTGACTGTTTGTGTCATCTGTGGAATGTATGAGCTGCATTATTAGAATTTTCAAAGGTAATTGTACATATTCTCACCTTAATATAAAAGAATGTAGAGGCATAAAAGTAATGGAAGGTCATTTTTTTGCATTGTGTGAAGACACACTTTAGAGTTTCACATAATTCTGTGGTCTAGAGCCTTTAGAAGTATTATCCAATAAACTCATTTTCTATAGTTATAGTGTTTAAAATTTGGACAAATAAACACAATGCACATTTTTTCAGTTTTCAAATGAAGATGGGTTGTTATCCTTGGTTGTATGAGCATGCGACAATGGAAAAACATAAATGTTCTCCTGATTCACTGATTCTCAGCCACAGCTACTGTCTTCACAATTGAATACAAATAGAAATGTATTCTACATGTGAATGCATCTCATATTACAGTATATTGGAAGAAGTATAGTTAGGTGGATGTCACCATTTTTGATGGTGCATATTAGGAGGATGTCTTTAATGGGAGAAGTGTGAAAATCATTATACAAATTGGACGATACTTATATGTTATAATATCATAAATACAATAGTTTATACTGCAAAACAGAAAAATGGTTTGAGTATCCGTTTGACTTTTTTATTGGAACAATCAGCTGATGAATATTAAAAAAACATAGACATCTATTGATGCAAGTCTGGTTGTTAACATATTTTTATAATTTAACTAAAGCCACTGGTATGAGTAGAGGAGGACAAATGGGCTTTTGGATGATCTAAGTAATTTTGTGACAGAATTAACAATATGTTCAGGTAAAACCATTCTACTACATAAAGAGTAACAAGGGAAATTATTTTGCTAATAGTGCATGCCTGTTTTGCCTCATGGACAAAAGGAAGTCAGACAGGGTAGAGAACCATATTTGCTTTTTTGTTTCATAGCTTCAAGTTGCATTTTGAGTAATTAACCTTGTTTTAAGGAGATGAAACTTCCAAATATTGTGGTTTGCACAAGTGAGGAGATTTTCAATGTATACTATTGTCATAGTGCTCTGGAGACAGACCAGGACTACTTTGACCAGGCAGCTGTCAATCAAGATTAGGCTTGTCTTGCTGGAGTATTGTGCTCTTCCTGATAAGACAACTGGGGACACTCCTTTAGCTAATTCTACTTTATGTGGTTTAATATTTCCTAAGCAAATTATAGGTCCTTTTAAATGCCAATTTATTATTCTCACTTTTCAGGTTTTCCTACATAAATATGGAACTTAAAAACTAATGTCTGTCTCTCCATGAGGCAGTAATTCACCTAATACCTGTGTAGTTGATATGGGAAGTTCACAGACAGACCTAGAACTTCACTTCAGTGTGAGGAACTCCATTTTACAGACAGCATGTGCTGTGTTGTATACTACTGAATGAGTATCAAGTATGCCGTAGGTTAATTTACTATGGTTCTTTATATATACTTCAATAGGTATTTACATGGAAATATCACTGGAAAAAACTGTACCCTGAATTTCTATCAGTCACTGAGACAGATCAATTAGACAATAAAATCATGAAGAACCACAAATAGTCAAAGTTCATTATCATAATTCAAATTTCTGTGAAGTATCACATCTGACATACATAGTATAAAATGCTGATGATTTAGTCATGGTGAGTTTCTGTTAGAAGTATTATTACTTAGATGGCATTAATTGAACTTTTTCTAAATGTCAGAAAGTATTGTAATGCAGTGCTTTCTACCTCAGGTTGCCTTAAGTGTAATATTGTATTTCCCATGGACATAATCTAATTAAATTGTTTAATGAAGTTCACAAATTTTTTCTTGTTTTTCCACTTTATGAATTTTATTTTAGAAAAAAATCTTATTTTATATATCAATCCTCCCATTCCCTTGCCCTTCCATCCTCCCATTCCCCCTACAGACACCCAACTCACCCCACCCTCCTCCTAAGGATAGTGAGGCCTTCCATGGGAGAACTATCAAAATCTTCCACATTATTTGGGGGAAGTCCTAGGCCCACTTTCGTGTATCTGGGCTGCAATAACATCCCTCCCTAAGAAATGGGCTTTTTCTTTGACTTAAAAATAATCTCCATTTTCCCATGTTTCTGTTTCACTAACATTATCGATATTTTAAATCTTTTATATTTTAAGCAATTCAGTGTGCTCTGGCTTAAAAGTGAATCTGAAATTTCCTCTGTAGCTAAGGTAAGAACATGGACATCCATACTCAGGCCTGTCTCTCATGTAAATCACTTTACTATCTTAGGAGGAGGCTACTGAAACTATGGCCCTGGGTCAAGCTGGCTGCACTTCACAAAATCAGTGGCATTTCAGAGACACAGGATAATCATCTTTTTATACCAGATATTTTACTGATATTATGTGGAATTGATCTCCCAAATTAGCTTTGCAGCATAAAAGTTCAACTGTATTTATTGACATTTCACTATTTTTCACATCACTGGACAGCTCAGCAGCTGTGGAGAGAAATGTTCTTTAACAATGTCGATGTAACTAAGATATATGTACAACATTTGAAATATACTAAGATAAGTAAGAATACATATACAAATGGTTTTAAAATTTTAAGTAAGTTATTAACAACGAATTAAATCCCCTCAATTGAGAATATTATTTTAAGTCAAAGAATAAAAGAAAACCATAGAAGATGCTGGAGTCTGAAAAATGTTTTCTGGGTAGGAGTCATAAATTGTTACTTAGAGACTAGAATTTCACACTGTCAGATATATTGCAAGTTAATAAATTTGCTCCTTGTTACTGCAATAAGAAAAAGCATATGTAAATGTTTCAGGTTTTCATTTTATTTGATTAGCAATTCATGTAAAGTGAAACTTTTATAAAATACCTATTTTGTCTTAAAGGTATTTTCTTTATTTTACTATGACTACAGGCCAGTTGTTTGTAGTAACTCAGACTTCATCTTCTAGATTACTATATTAAACATGGATCTCATACGAGGTAACATATAACATAAGAACAAAATGTGGTATAATTATTAATGATGTCATAATATACTTCAGAAAATTATATATATATATATATATATTTGTACATAGTTGTCTCAAATTTTAAAGATGGTCTACATACATTCTGGTATGATTGCTAACAACATTCTTGGTCATCTCCAGAAGATGTTCAAGAAATAAGAACATGAAAAACACAACATCTCTACCAGAATTCCACTTCATTCAACTCTCAGAGGATCCAGACCTACAGACTGTTGTCTTTGGCCTTTTATTGTCCATGTACATCTTGACCCTGTTTGGAAACCTGCTCATCATCCTGACAGTAAGCTCTGACTCCCATCTCCACACACCCATGTACTTCTTCCTCTCCAACCTGTCCATGGTTGATATTGGTTTCATCTCCACCACTGTTCCAAGGGTGATTGTGGACATCCATGTTCACTGCCCAGTCATCTCCTATTTGGGCTGCCTGACACAGATGTCACTGCTCATAATTTTTGCATGTATGGATGACATGCTTCTGGCTGTGATGGCGTATGACAGGTTTGTGGCCATCTGCCACCCTCTGTATTACCAGGCCATTATGAATCCCAGTTGCTGTGGTGTCTTAGTTCTAGGGTCTTTTCTCGTTAGTCTTCTGGAATTACTGTTGCACTATGTGGCAGTATTAAAATTTTACAACTTTGAGAAATATAATGAAATTTCTAATTTCTTCTGTGGTTCTTCTGAAGTCCTCAAACTTGCCTGTTTTGATAGTGTCATCTGTAACATAGTCAGATATTGTATAGGCACCATCTTTGGGTTACTTCCTATTTCAGGAATTATTTTCTCTTACTTTAAAATAATTTCCTCCATCATGCGATCATCATCATCAAGTGGGAAGTACAAAACCTTCTCCACCTGTGGGTCACATTTGTCCATTGTTTGCATGTTTTATGGAACAGCACTAGGAGTGTACTTTGGCTCTTCTCTGTCCCATTCCACAAAAAGTAATGCAGTGGCCTCAGTGATGTACACTCTGGTCACACCTATGTTGAATCCTTTCATCTACAGCCTGAGGAATAAGGACATTAAATCTGCCTTAAGGAAGATTCTTAGCAGAGTATGTTAATCATTGACATTCTTTATAAATTCACATTTTATATCTATTCATTAAATGTCCATGTGCATCCCAGCTAATGTGTCAACACATTATAATTAACTGATACTTCACAATGTTGCATGATCTAGTGGTTATTGAGTCTTCATATATTGTGATGGGCAGTTTTAGAAATGCACAAAATTTGAAGTTGTAGAGATAAAACTTTTCTAGGCATGATAGATGAACATTGCTAAAATTTCCTTAAATATAAGTGTAATCAACACCTTAATACTATCAAAGGAGCCAATTTAAAGGGGCCTTTCTGCTGAATTGTGTTTTATAAATGACAGAGTCCCAGACTTGTCAACCAGGCTTCATGAACAGGACCTGTACAAGGAAGACATGATTAAACATGATAATGTGAAAGGTTAAAGCCTATCAGGCCTCATCCTTAGATAAGGAAGTATTTTAAGTACATAAAGAATTATTTATTGATTTGATAAATTGTAATATGTTATTATTTTGTTGTGTAATTTCTTCAGATGAATCAATATTTTAAATTTATTTATTTTTAAAAAACTTTTTTATTACTTTAGTTTTTTCAATGTTGTTGATTTAATGAAGAGATAATGTAAACAATAATTGATTGTATTTAAATGACAAAGAGAAAACAGGTAGTAAGCTGGTGACAAGAGTAGAGAATTTATCCCAGTCAAAGTGCACAGGTAATAAGGTACTTTTTAAAATGGAAATTTTGATTCCCTATTTTAACTCTTGAAACAGATTGAATAATTATTTGTGTAAGTATTTTTTGCACTGTGTAATGTCAGCATTCTTTAAAACGTCTGGAGGATTCTCTAGCTAAGAGATGCAGGAATTTGGCAACACTTCTGATTGGTTCATGGATATTTACTGTGGTAGATATCACAAAAGAGGCACTGTACCAAGTTTGAATGTATAGTAATAATAAGTGTAGCTCTATTTGTTTCTTTACTAGTAAAATAATCAGACATAATTCACACTTCATAGTAATCATACTTAGTATGCCATAAAGGTGATCTTCAGGAATCTTTTAGACATGTGTGTGGAAGATCTGTAGGCAATCTGGCTGGAAAAAGATGGGAAATTCACCAGACGGAGCTGAGGAGTGTAGTGTAGTGAGCCCAATTTCCATTTCTACTGCTGTTCTCACTGCACATTGATTAAAATGTCATTAACAATAATGAGTGGCTTGGATGAGTGTTGCTCCAGTTATTTCAATGTTTATTATCTTAAAAGGACAAATAATTTTCATAATGTTGGCATCATGAAAGACTCAGTGCCTCTTGTTTACTCTGGGACTGTTGTGCTAACTCAAGGCACCCTCACCAGAATTCAGGGGTATATGGAGACATGGTTAATAAATCAACAGCACACCACATGAGGAACCAGGGCAGAGTTAACTTTCTCAGATGAATCCCAATAGTAACACTAGTATGATACAATCTATTGAATTATTGTCACATTAATTTAAGTGCTCAGGAAGTAATTTTGTTTTCTAAAAATCAAGTTTTAAACTTTGTATGACTTATCTTTAAAAACCTTGACAAGAAAATGTTTAATTCTTCTATTTCATCAAAATTTAAAAAAATATTCTGAACTAAAAGTGCATAATTTGTCTCTGATATCGAATTTCCATGCTTCCCTGTACCCACAGGACTATGTGAGTATGCACATCAGGCAATGAAGATGGTTCATTACTACTATTTATAGAGATGCATATTCAGTGAGAATCTGTATTAGGTACCTCTAAATTCAGAAACCCTCCCGGTCCACACTCTCATCTTGTTATATTAAAAACAAATATTGAAAAGTTTTGACTAGTAAGTTAAACTTGAATTCACTGTGGACATATCTTTAAAGTTATTGTATCAGGTACTTCCTGACTGTGTATTTTAATCAACTGCAATATTGGGCCTAAACTGATAATCGTCATTGCCACCATTAAAAGCAATTGTGACATCACATCCAAAGTCTACATGAAAATGCATAGGTTAAATCTATGTTATAAAGGACCATACCTAGTAGTAACTTGATAGAGATCTATTTACTTGTGTTCCATTATATAATCTGGCATCTAATACATTACAAATCAGTTATTATGATTTTGAGACCTATGGTTCTTCTAGAAAGCACATTCATGTTTCCTGTCTCCTCTAGTGACAGAGAAAATATCCATTTATACCTCAATGGAAACTAAAAAATGTTCCATAAGTTAGTGGAAACATTATGAACAAATGCAGTCTGACCTTTAAAACAGAAGATGTCTCTTTTAAAAGACTGTATATTAGCACAATGTTTTACAAATATTAAAATTTTATGAAGTTATTATTTCTAAGTATATGCCTACATGGTATCATTCTAAACCTAATCCACTCATGGAGTAGTATGAAAATTCTTTATATATATATTTTATTTATTTATTTTTATTATTCGTTTTAAAATATAAATTTAAATTAGAAACAAGGTTGCTTCACAAGTCAGTTCCAGGACCCTCTCCATTTCCCTGCCCTCCTCCCATGCCCTCCCCCTAACCATCTGAAATCTCAAAGCTTATCCCCCACTTCAGTGACACACTTCCTTCAACAAGGACAGACATACTTCATCAAGGTCACACTTTAGTTTTAAATAGGTTGCTTCACATGCCAATCCCAGTTCCCTCTCCCTGCCCTCTTCCCGTGCCCCCTCACCATTCCCCCAACCTCCCACCCTGTCTCTACTTCCTTCCACATAGGGGATATTCAGTGTCTGTCATTTTGCTCAGGGCAGGGTCCAGGCACTCCCCTAAGAGTCCAGGCTAAGAGATCATCCCTCTTTGTATTATGGACACACAAAGTCCATTTGTATGCCCAGGGCCCCATAGGTTTCCCAGGCCTCCTCACTGACTCTGACACTCAGGGCTCTGGATCAGTCCCATGCTGGTCTCCCAGCTGTCCGTCCGGGGTCCAAGAGCTCCCCCTTGTTCAGATCAGCTGTCTCTGCTGGTTTTGCCAGCCCATTCTTTGCCGATTTGCTCAATGCTCCTCAATCTCTGTCACTGGGTTCCATGGGTTCAGTTCATTGTTTAACTGTGGGTGTTTGCCTCTGTTTCCATCAGTCACTGGATAAAGGCTCTAAGATGGTATATAGGGTAGACATCAAGTTCATTATCAGGAATGGGCATTTAAGGTAGTCTCTCCACTATTGCTTAGCTTTCCAGTTGGTGTCATCCCTTTAGATCAATAGAGGTCTCACTGGTGCCAGATCTGTCTTCTACCCTATGACTCCCACTATTATGGTATTTCTCATCCTGTTCTCCCCCTATTCTACCCTCCACTCAACCCTTCTGTTTTCCCATGACCTACTCTTCCTCTTCTCCCCCTCTCTTCTTCCCAACTCCCACTCCCTCCCCACCTCTCGCCGTGTTGCCAATCTATTCAGAAGATCTTGCCTCATTCCTCTTCTCTGGGGTAACATGCATATCTTTCTTAGGTTCTTTCCTGTTCCCCAGACTCTCTGGCATTGGAAGTGTAGACTGGCAATATCCTGGTCCATGTCTAAAATCCATATATGAGTGAGTACATACCATGTTGTCTTTCTGTGACTGGGTTACCTCACTCAGGATGGTTTCTTCTACTGCCATCTATTTACCAGCGAATTTCAAGTTTCCATTGCTTTTTCTGGTGAGTAGCACTCCATTGTGTAAATGTACCACCTTTTCTCTATATACTCTTCAGTTGAGGGGCATCTAGGTTGCTTCCAGGTTCTGGCTATTACAAATAATGCTGCTATGAATATAGTGGAACAGATGTCCTTGTTGTATGATTTTGCATCTTTTGGATATATGCCTAAGAATGGAATTGCTGGGTCTTGTGGTAGATTGATTCCCATTTTCCTGAGGAATCTCCATACTGTTTTCCAAAGTGGCTGTATGAGTTGGCCCATTTATTAATTGTTGATCTCAGCTCTCTGTGCTACTGGTGTTATGTTCAGGAAGCTGGTTTCCTGTACCAACTCCATTCAAGGGTACCACCCACTTTCTCTTCTAAGAGGTTCAGTGTGGTTGGATTTATTTTGAGGTCTTTGACTCATTTGGACTTAAGTTTTGTGCAAGATGACAGACATGCATCTATCTGCAGTCTTCTGCATGCAAATTTATTTTTTCATTTCATTTTACATTCCCATGAATGTTCTCATTCCCATGTCTCCTTCTCCCCTTTCCTTCCTCAAGCCCACCACATATCCATTCCCAACATGTAAGGGCTCCCATGTGGAGTCATCAAATTTGGCACATTATGTTGTTGCAGGACCAACCACTTCCCACTGTGTTGAGGCTGACCATGATATACCCTCATAGATAATGGACTCCAACACGCTATGAATGCACCTGTTCTACTGCCAAGGGTCCCTCAGATTGATCAAGCTACACAACGGTCTCCAACACAAGAAGGGCCTAGTTTGGTCCCATGGATGCTCCACTGCTCTCTGTATAGAGTTCTCGAGTTTCCATGAGATTAGTTCAGCTATCTCTGTAGATTTATCCATCATGATCTTGACCTTCCTTCCTTGCTCATGTATTCTTGAAAGAGATACCATGATAGAGAAAGTGTCACTATGGTGTTAAGGAGAAACCTGATGCTAGGTAAATAAATACCCAAGAATTCACAAGGATGGTCCTAGTTAAGACCCCCAGCAATAGTGGTGAGGGGGCCTGAGCTGGCTTTCCCCTGTAATAAGATTGGTGAATACCCCAACTATCATTATAGAGTCTTCATTCAGTTATTGATGGAACTAGAAGCAGAAATCCTTAACCAGCCACTAGGCTGAACTCTAGGAATCCAGTCACTTAAGGAATTTTGAGAGCAGGAGAAATATCTGCAGTTAGAGAATAAAGCAAAGAATTCAAAAGAGAGCAAGGGTGGGTACATGGGAAGGAGGGAGGTGAGAGCTGCTGGATTCTCATTATAATCTCATTTTTAAAATATTTGAGCAAAATCAATTAAAGTTTTTAACTATAACCATAGCAGGGTGGCACTTATCACCTTCAGATAATAAGTGTGGTTCATGCTAATGGGTTTACTTATGATATATGTATGAATCTTACTTGATTAATTTTTCCAAATTAAGTCATGATGTGAGCTGTCAAAATAGCTCATCTTTTATTTGAAGTGATAGAATTAGAGTTCATGGATAAGGACTGACATGAATTAAAGCCCACTAATGAGGCATGAGATGACTGGAGTTTAAAATGCTCTTGTCCTTCTCAGTTTTTGACGTCTTCCCCAGTTTCAATGGTTGCTGTGTTTACAGTATACACGAAACTACCACAAGTCACTGTAGAATGTGGATCAAAAAATATAAGATTCCTTCCATGTAACTTTTAAAAGAGGAATTGATAGAGTTGTACTTATGAAAATACACTTTACCAATTCAAAATCATTTTAATAATTTAATATTTTATATTTCTAGAAGATACATCATTCCATAATGGCAGATTTGTGTTTAATGATTCCATTTACTATGTAAATTTTAGTAAATAGTTTTAATAAAAGCACATTTTTACATCTACTGCCAGTTTTGGATTGTATACTAAAAGAAAACTTTAATAACATACCCACAATTCAATATAATATTTGTTAAAAACACAGACATGGACTTTCAAAAGCATGGCTTTCCAATAATAGGAAAACAACTTGGGAAAATCGAACACAATGACTTTGTCATCATGAAGTATTTATTTTAATTCTATATTTAGATAACACATGTCTCTTGATAACATATGGTTCTTTCATTACTCAAAACAGAGGGAAACTATATTATATCCTAGCAAAATGTCAGGGGAAACTTAAATGTTTCCTACTTTCCTTTGACTAAAAACAGTGTTTTGTAAATGGGGAAGAATTTATTTTGAATGTTTTTTTAATAAAGTGGTTATATTTCACCATGATCTTGGTGTCTTTTTATATAATATGATTTTCTTTCAAATACCATGACACTGAATGCCAATAATTAGTTTTGCATAGAAACATATGAAATTAAACAGCAAAGAGACTCTCTGCTCCTACCTCCAGTAGAACAGGCAGACAGATCTCTTATAGCCTCCCTCAGGACCACATCCATTTGTCTCAGCTTCAAGCTCCAAAACCATTTCCTGTAAATTCACCAACTACACAGTCGAGGGAATTAGGTGGATATCTTCACTCTTACTCCTGTTCTTCATTTACAATCTACCATCCCATTTTCCAATCCTGTACCAGACTAAATGTTGAGGCCTCTATTTCCAGTGGTTGTACATTCCTAAGCATCTAGGCAGATCCTGTTGGCAAACCCTGCTTTGTTACTACCTTCTTGTGGACCCCTGCAAACTCCCCCCTTCTAACCTACAAGTAATCCTAATTGTCAGTCCCCAACACCTAATATCACAGTGGCCACATATGTATCTCAGAAGCATTTCCTGCCAGGCAACCCACAGCCACCACAGTCTACTATGAATATCAATGAAAGAATATAAAACCAAGGAATAAATCACTCACCTACAGAGACAAGACCAGATAATTACATCTATAATGACAATAATCTAAGACAACATACCTATACACTAATCTAAATGCATAATCAATGACAGCCAGAAAATATGTAGTCTCTATTACATAGCAAAGCAACACTATAGACCCTGAGTAATGCAATAGAGCTGAAGCACAGGACAAGGACTTCAAAATAGCATTCATATTCTCTTGAAGTGCTTAAAGATCATACAAATAATTGCATTCATGGAGTATAAAAATTAAACGGTGAAATAAAATAAACAGTCAAGGCATGAAAATGGAAACAGTACTTATAAAAACTAAACTGAAAAATTTAGGAACTAAAAAGAACTACAGGAATAAAGTTCACACAAAATATAAGAGATGGAAGAGAAAATGTCAGACATTGAAGAAAAGACAGGGAAAAAGGGATACCTCAGGCAAAGAAATGCTAAGTTAAAAATCCAGAAAGAAAACACACAGGAAATCTGGGACACTGTGAAAATACCTAACCTAAGAAGAACAGCAAGAGAGGAAATATAGGAAACCTAGGTTAAGGGTACAGAAAATGTACAAAACCATAGGAGAACATTTTCTATACATAAAGAAGAGGGTCATATCAAAGTACAAGAAGCATATCAGAACACCAAATAGACATAGCCAAAAAAGAAGTTTCCCATATCAAAACACTAAAATGCAGAAAAAGAAAGAATATCAAAGCTGCAAGAAAAAGGTCAAATAACACGAAGGCAGCAGACCTATTAGAATAACACCTGGCTTGTCAATGAGACTCTAAATCCCAAAGGGACTGGTAGAATATTCTACAACCACAGACGCCACCTAGATCACTACATTCAATTACATTTTAAACAAGAGATGGAGAAAGACATTTCATGATGAAATCAATTTTAAGAAATATAAATTTCTCTCTCCTATCTCAGCCTCAGTAAGGCAGTTGGACTCTACAATCAATTCTGGTGGAATCCCACTGCTCTGGTGCAGATTTCAGTAGCAGCCCCACATCTGAGAGTCCTGTGGGTAGACTTTACCACCATTGTTGCCACTCAATGGACTCTGTTCCCTCAAGACCCAATCTCCTACCCTCTCACACTATCCACTTCACCCTTCCCTTGGCCAACAATGCCCAGCAACATTCACAACCTCATACAGGCACAAACATCACCTTTACTAGTTGAAAGGACAGGTGAGTGATTTGGTCTCCCAGTCACTCATATGAACAAAACACCAAAATAATTATTTCTATGATATATAAAGCCCCAGAGACCCTGACTCTAGGTGTAGGCAAGGCTTAATTTTCCTCCTAATACTCTCAGCTTTCCCTTTCAGTCCATGCCCATTCCTTTGTGACATCTTTGATTCCACATTTTCAACCAGTATTTACACAGGGCTGGGAATCAGGTAAACAATTTTCAATATCTTTCCTGTCTGCCATTACCATTTTTCCTGTCTCACAGTCCTGGAGCACCATGCTTTCAGAAGCCCCTCCTCTGACTCTATCTCCTTTTCAGGGAAGGTCGTCCTCTTCGACCCAGCGCGCAGCTTCGGGAGGGACGCACATGGAGTGGTGAGGGAGGAAGGGGACACCCGCCTAGCCAGCCAGATCAACCGAATCAACCCTGGCGATCAATGGGGTGACAGATGTCGCAGCCAGATCGCCCTCACATCCTCTATCTCCTGAGGACTCTGCTACTTGCTTAAGTACCAGGTGGCTCTTTCTTGATGACCACATCAGCTTTCTCTTCTACCCCATCTTCATTCCTTTTATGGATCATCAGTTCCCACAAACATATTCTAATGTGTCCAGTAGCTGTACTGATCTGGACATCAGGTAGACAGTTATCATTGCTCTTCCTGTCCTTCATTAAACTTTCTTCTGGCTTTACCATTGTCCTAGAGTAGCCTTTTTCCAGGAACTGCTTCTCCCAGTCAAACTTTATCATGGGAACTCCATGTTTTGGTCAAGAACCCTGGGTTCTTCTTGTCCTTTCACCCTTGCCTCTCCAAATTCATTATTTATTCTACTGAAGCATTTTACAAGAGCCCTTCCCTCTGCCACAACAACATTCCCTGGGGGACTCTGTCTCTTTGTTTGGACACATCCACCTAGTTCTTTCCCACAGTCTTTCCATTCTGCTCATCTCCAATCCTTTCTGGCAATTACCTACCTATAGAAGTACTCCTTACCAGAGACCCCAGAGCAGTCAAAAATGCATAAGATCTATTGAGGGAAACAGTAACCAAAGAATGGAACATTCTCCTACCAAACACAAGACTAGATATCAACACAAAGAAACAATGCACATATAGTAGCTCCAGATGTTTAGACACCAATGCTAAAATACAAACATGAACAGCCAAGACAGCACACCTCCACAGGAAGCCAGTAACCCTCCTTCTGCAGGCCTTGAGACATGCAATTCAAAAATAGTAATCATGAATATATTTAAGCATCATACAGAGCATGTGAAAAAAGATATAAAAATGAAGTCTCTGGAGGTGAGATTGGGTCTCCGGCAGGGACTGCCCGCCCATCACACATCCCCCTCGATCATCCGGGCGTCTCCTGGCATCCCGAAGACCCGCCCACACAGGGAAGACATCAGCCCAACCAGGACCCCAACCCCAGCGAGTCCAGCTTCAGGTGAGATTGGGTCTCCGGCAGGGACCGCCCGCCCATCACCCATCCCCCTTGATCTTGCGGGCTGCTCCTGGCATCCAGAAGACCCGCCCACACAGGAAAGACATCAGCCCTCCAAGACCCCAACCCCAGCGAGTCCAGCTTCAGGAAAGACATCAGCCCCTCCAAGACCCCAACCCCAGCGAGTCCAGCTTCAGGAAAGACATCAGCCCCTCCAAGACCCCAACCCCAGCGAGTCCAGCTTCAGGAAAGAGAACAGCCCTACCAGGACCCAAACTCCGTGTCAGCATCCCCAGCTTCAGCTGCAGGAAGGAAGGAGACCAGTGGAGATGGAAAGACCCCACCAGCACCCACTGAAAGAAGAGATGGGAAGAAGACAGAATAAGAGATCACTCAGCAATAGAAACACCAACATGACCCCACCAGAATCCAGGGATCCAACACCAGCAAGACCTGAAAAGCACTACATAGATGAAGAAGAGGAGACAGACCTTAAAAATTATTTCATGAAGATGATGGAGACCCTCGATGAAGAAACGAGGAAATCCCTTAAAGACATAGAAGAAAAAACAAACAAAAAATCCATGAAATGGGGGAAAATTCAAGAAATAAACAAATCTCTCAAAGAATCTAAAGAGCACCAAGAAAGAACAACCAAAAAAATTAAGGAAACAACTCAAACAGTTGTAGGATTGAAAGCTGAAATAGAAACGATAAAGAAAACACAGAATGAAGGGATGCTGGAAATAGAAAAGCTGGGTAAATGATCAGGAACTACAGATACAAGTATCACCAATAGAATACAAGAGATAGAAGAGAGAATCTCAGGTGTTGTAGACTCATTAGAGGATATAGAGTCGTCAACCAAAGAAAATCTCAAAAACAAAAAATCCTTAACACAAAATATCCAGGAAATATGGGACACCGTGAAGAAGCCAAACCTGAGAATAATAGGTATAGAAGAAGGTGAAGAAATTCAACTTAAAGGTACAGAAAACATATTCAACAAAATCATGGAAGAAAACTTCCCTAACCTAAAGAAAGATATGCCTATGAAAGTACAAGAATCTTACAGAACACCAAATAGGCTCGACCAGAAAAAGAAGTCACCTGGTCATATAATAATCAATACATCAAACCTACAGAGTAAAGAGAAAATATTAAGAGCAGCTAAAGAAAAAGGCCAAGTAACATACAAAGGCAGACCTTTCCGAATTACACCTGACTTCTCAATGGAAACGATGAAAGCCAGAAGATCCTGGACAGATGTCCTACAAACGCTAAGGGAACAAGGATGCCAGCCCAGACGACTATATCCAGCAAAGCTCTCAATTACCATAGATGGAGAAAACAAAATATAACATGACAAAGCCAGATTTAAACAATACGTATCCATGAATCCAGCTCTACAGAAAATGCTAGAAGGAAAACCTAGAGCCAAGGAAGATAACTACATTCACAAAGACACTGGCAATATATAATCACACTTTACAAAACACCAAAAGAAAAAGGGAGGAGAAACTACACAAAATAAATCAAGCACAAACAAGGATCACCAATCAATGGTCATTAATATCCCTCAATGTCAACGGCCTCAACTTGCCTATAAAAAGACACAGACTAGCAGAATGGATACGAAGACAGAACCCTTCCTTCTGCTACATACAAGAAACACATCTCAACATCAAAGACAGACGTTATCTCAGAGTACAGGGTTGGGAAAAGATCTTCCAATCAAATGGCCCCAAGAAACAAGTGGGCGTAGCAATCCTAATATCTAACAAATTAGACTTCAAATTAAAATCAATCAAAAGAGATGAAGAAGGACACTTCATATTCATCAAAGGAAAAATACATCAAGATGAAGTCTCAATTTTAAACATCTATGCCCCAAATACAAAGGCACTTACATTGGGGAAAGAAACATTACTAAAGCTCAAAATGCACATAAAATCTCACACACTAATAGTAGGAGACTTCAACGCTCCGCTCTAGACAGGACCTCCAGACAGAAACCTAACAAAGAAACAAAAGAACTAATAGAAGTTATCACCCAACTGGGTTTAACAGACATCTATAGAACATTCCACCCAAATACAAAGGGATATACCTTCTTCTCGGCACCACATGGAACCTTCCCTAAAATTGACCACATAATAGGAAACATAGCAAATCTCCACAGATACAAAAAATTGGAATAACCCCCTGCATCTTATCAGACCACCATGCATTAACATTAGAATTCAACAATAACACAAATCGCAGAAACCCTACAAACTCATTGAAATTGAACAATGCACAATTGCACCATCCCTGGGTAAAGGAACAAATAAAAAAGAAATTAAAGACTTCCTCGATTTCAATGAGAATGAAGACACAACATACACAAACTTATGGGACACTTTGAAAGCAGTGCTGAGAGGAAAGTTTATAGCACTAAGTGCCCACATGAAAAAACTGGAGAACAGTCATACTAGAGAATTAATAGCACAGCTGAATGTTCTAGAACAAAAAGAAGCAAACTCCCCCAGGAGGAGCAGATGCCAGGAAATAATCAAATTGAGGGCTGAAATCAATCAAGTAGAAACCAGAAAAACACTGAGAAGAATCAATGAAACAAAGAGTTGGTTCTTTGAGAAAATCAACAAAATAGATAAACCTCTGTCCAAACTAACCAAAAGACAGAGGGAGAGCATGCTAATTAACAAAATTACGGATGAAAAAGGGGACGTAACAACAGACTCTGAGTAAATCCAGAGAATCATCAGGGCATACTTTGACAATCTGTACTCCACAAAATTTGAAAATTTAAAGGAAATGGACAATTTCCTGGATAGATATCACTTGCCAAAACTAAATCAAGAACAGATAAACAATCTAAACAGACCTATAACCCCTAAGCAGTCATCAAAAGTCTCCCAAACAAAAAAAGCCCAGGCCCAGATGGCTTCAGTGTAGAATTCTACCAGAAATTCAAAGAAGAGATTATTCCAATACTCCTCAAAGTATTCCACACAATAGAAGCAGGGGCTCCCTGCCAAACTCTTTCTACGAGGCTACAAATACCTTGATACCCAAGCCACACAAAGACACAACTAAGAAAGAGAACTATAGACCAATTTCCCTCATGAACATTGATGCAAAAATACTCAATAAAATACTTGCAAACCGGATTCAAGAACACATCAGAAAAATCATCCACCGGGATCAAGTAGGCTTCATTCCAGGAATGCAGGGATGCTTCAACATTAGAAAATCTATCAATGTAATCTACCATATTAACAATCTGCGAAAGAAAAACCACATGATCATCTCACTAGATGCTGAAAAAGCCTTGGACAAAATCCAGCACCCCTTAATGATAAAGGTCCTAGGGAGATCAGGGATAACAGGAACGTACCTGAATATAATAAAAGCAATACACAGTAAACCAACAGCTAACATCAAACTAAATGGAGAGAAACTCAAAGCAATTCCTCTAAAATCAGGAACAAGACAAGGCTGTCCACTCTCTCCATATCTCTTCAATATTGTACTTGAAGTTCTAGCTACAGTAATAAGACAACAAAAGGAGATAAAGGGGATACAAGTAGGAAAAGAGGAAGTCAAACTTTCACTATTTGCAGATGATATGATAGTTTACATAAGTGACCCAAAAAAACTCTGCAAGGTTACTCCTAGAGCTGGTAAACACCTTCAGCAATGTGGCAGGATACAAGGTAAACTCAAAAAAAATCAGTGGCCCTATTATATACAGATGATGAAGTGACTGAGAAAGAAATCAGAGAAACATCACCCTTTACAATAGCCAAAAACAGCATCAAATATCTGGGGATAATGTTAACCAAGGAAGTGAAAGACCTGTATATCAAGAACTTTGTGTCTTTAAAGAAAGAAATCAAAGAAGATACCAGAAAATGGAAAGATCTCCCATGCTCTTGGATTGGTAGGATCAACATAATAAAAATGGCAATCTTGCCAAAAGCAGTCTACAGATTCAATGCACTCCCTATCAAAATTACATCACAATTCTTCAAGGACCTGGAAAGAACATTAATCAACTTTATATGGAAAAACAATAGGCCCAGGATAGCTAAAACATCCCTATACAATAAAGGAACTTCAGGAGGCATCACCATACCTGACTTTAAGCTCTATTATAGAGCTATAGTCCTGAAAACAGCTTGGTATTGGCACAAAAATAGGCAGGTAGACCAATGGAACCGAATCGACAGATCTAATTTTAACCCACACACCTATGAAACTTGATTTTTGACAAAGAAGCTAAAACTATACAATGGAAAAAACAAAGCATCTTCAACAAATGGTACTGGCATAACTGGGTACAGGTATGCGGAAGACTGCAGATAGATCCATGTTTATCGCCTTGTACAACACTTAAGTCCAAATGGATCAAAGATCTCAACATAAATCCAGATAAACTGAAACTTTTAGAAGAGAAAGTGGGAGATACTCTTCAACGAGTTGGTACAGGAGACCACTTCCTAAACATAACACCAGTGGCTCAGGCACTGAGATCGACAATTAACAAATGGGACCTTCTGAAACTAAAAAGCTTCTGTAAGGCAAAGGACACAGTCAAAAAGACAAAAAGGCAGGCCACAGAATGGGAAAAGATATGCACTAACCCTACATCTGACAGAGGGATAAACTCCAAAATTTACAAAGAACTCAAGAAACAAGTCTCCAAAACAACAAAGGATCCAATTAAAAGGTGGGGTACAGAGCTAAATAGAGAATTCTCGGTAGAGGAGGCTAAAATGGCCAAGAGACACTTAAGAAAGTGCTCAACATCCTTAGCCATCAGGGAAATGCAAATCAAAACAACTGTGAGATACCATCTTACTCCTGTCAGAATGGCTAGAATCAAAAACACCGAAGACAATTTATGCTGGAGAGGATGTGGAGAGAGAGGAACACTCCTCCACTGCTGGTGGGAATGCCGACTCATACAGCCTGTTTGGAAATCAGTATGCAGATTCCTCAGGAAAATGGGAATTAATCTACCACTAGACCCAGCAATTCCACTCTTAGGCATTTATCCAAATGAGGCAGGTTCATACAACAAGGGCATCTGCTCCACTATGTTCATAGCAGCATTGTTTGTAATAGCCAGAACCTGGAAGCAACCTAGATGCCCCTCAACTGAAGAGTGGATAGAGAAAATGTGGTACATTTACACAATGGAGTATTACTCAGCAGAAAAAAACAATGGAACCTTGAAATTCACAAGGAAATGGATAGCACTGGAAGAAACCATCCTGAGTGAGGTAACCCAGTCGCAAAAAGACAAACATTGTATGTACTCACTCTTATATGGATTTTAGATATGGATCAGGATATTGCCCGTCTGCACTTCCACTGATAGAGAGTCTGGGAAACAAGAAAAAACCTAAAAGATATGCATATATGCATAGTACCCAAGAGAAGAGAATGGAGACAAGATCCTCTGAATGGATGGGGACCACGGCGAGGGGTGGGGGGGAATGGGACCTGGGAAGATGAGAGGGGTGAAGAGGAAGAGAGTTGGTCATAGGGGAACAGGATGTTGAGGGGGTGGGGGTATAATAGTGGGAAGAGGTATCATAGGATCGAAGACAGATCAGGCACCAGAGTGACCTCGAGTGATCTAAAGGGATAACAGCAATTGGCAAGCTAAGCAATAGTGGAGAGACCACTTCGAATGCCCATTCCTGATAATAAACTTGATGTCTGTAACCATCCGGGAGCCTTCATCCTGTGACTGATGGAAGCAGAGGCAAATACACAATTAATCATTAAACTGAACCCAAGGAACCCAGTGACAGAGAGAGAGGAGTGATGAGCAAATTGGCAAAGAATGCGTTGACAAAACCTGCAGAGACAGCTGACCTGAACAGGGGAGAGCTCTTGGACCCCAGACCTACAGTGGGGAGGCCAGCATGGGACTGATCTGGACCCCCCAAATGTGAGTGTCAGCGAGAAGTCCTGGGCAACCTATGGGCCCTGAGCTGTGGATCAGTGTCTATCCCTGTTATACAAACAGTCTTCATGTGCCTATAGCACAAAGAGGGATGCTCTCTCAGCCTGGACTCTTTGGGGAGTGCCTGGACCCTACCCAGAGTAAAATGACAGACTCTAGATATCCCCTATGTGGAAGGATTTGGCAATAGGGTTGGAGGGTGGGGGGGGGAAGGGGAGTGCGGGAGGAGGGGAGGGAGAGGGAACTGGGATTGACATGTAAAAGAAGCTATTTAAAATTAAAATAAAAAATGATAAAAAATGAAGTCTCTGAAGAAAAAACAGCAGAATGAAATGGTGAAAAATTTAAGGTGTGAAGTTAAAATTATTCATTAATTCATTAATTTATTTTGTGGTCACTGAGGCTCTATTTTGCTTGCAGAACCACTGATGTGGGGTCTTGCTTTGGACACTCTAGAGGTTACACTGGAGTTAACATAGCTACAGACACTAGCTGGGAAGTGAGGTGATAGAAAGAATGATTTGACAAATCACATGATTACAAAACTTGTGTATCCAGCAGGGCTCCTGCTGGTCAGGTATGGCATGGGAGCAGCTAGCACTGGTCCAGCTTTGGATCCATCTCCAAGATATCAGGGACAGGGTCTAAGCAGATGGTGACTTCAGGGATTTCCAGTCCTTGCTTTACTTGTCCAGGGGATTCTTTAAGTTCCTGCTGGCAAACTTGGAATCCCCATGCATCTCTCCCTTGATTCTAAGTTCCTGATTGTAGTTGGAAGGGTGCTCAGATCAGCAAGCACCACCAGCCTTGATATCCCACGGGCAGTACCCTACCATGTGGTCAGTTATGAAAGTATCCTCAGTGTCCCCAGAACGATGGGACTTCCATGACACCCCATCATTGAACTGGGCCAGCATACATGTAGAGACATGGTCACAGAGACTGACCTAGTTCATTTGAGAAGGAGGCAGTTGTCCAACTTCTCCTCTACAGCCTTGGCAATCCATGCAGGGATGGTTTTCAAGAGATCATCTCCAACCACCTGGATACCTGCACTACATATGAATTTCTGCCAAGTCTCCCTGTCATTCTGGACAAAGGAAACTTCCATGGACACCACTGGATACTCCCAGGTGAAGGACTTATACAGGTCATTCATCTAGTCAGGTGTGATGTACCTGTTGGATTCATAGGAGACCTGACTCCTGTTTGCCAGACTTGAAGAATGCAGAGGCAGCCATGTCTATGCTGATGACATCCTGGTCAGTGTACCTGGCATTCTCAATTGTGACCTTCAGCATCTCTAAAACTTGTTTGTTCCAGGATGTCAGGCACAAATATTTCCTTGTCACTCACATGGGTGCCTTTCTTCTCTTATTGGTTCTTGATGACATTCTTTAGGTTGTGATAACCCTCTGCTCCAGTGAACATGGCTTCACAGAAACTTAACACCACCGCAGGCAGGGTCATGAACACTTGTTGTCAGCATTAAGTCACCATTGATCACATTGGATGCTGGGACCAGCAGGATGACTTAAGGGATGTCAGATAAGTCATTGATGTGAGGGAACAACGATACCCCCTTTTCTATGTTACCAGCTTTTGAGACAGTCGTGGAAACTTCCTGTATGGCGTTTGCTCTAAATTTAGATTTATTTCCAGTGCTGTCCATCTTGATGATCAGTTTGTCCATCTTATCTTGTTCCACATCACTCAGGGTCTTGCTACCCAGAGCAGGTGCAATAGTCTTACTGATGCGCTCAAGCTGCCTTTCAGATGCCCTTTCTTAGTAGGACATGTCATTGTCACAGAGTTCTAGGTCCCAATAGATGTCAGTGGAGATACTGTTTGGCACAGCAGCTTTGAAGAGACCTTTTGACATACAGTGATCAACTTCAAAAGTTGGATTCTCCGAGTCAAGATCTCTATGGTACAATTTTTTTTCTGTTTTACATTTCTTTATTTTTCAACTTATTCCAACTTTGGACCTTGTTGCACTTTGGAGTTATTTCTACTTTTTATTTAGAAACAATCTTATTTTGTACATCTGGAATGAATCTTGAGAACAGACATGCTTAATTTCTGGCCTTTGGATTGTCTCACAGGAAGGAAACAGCAAAGTACGTTCAATATAATTTAATAATATTAATAAAAGAATTACTAAAGAGAGCCAAAACTGAGAAATAGTAGAAATAAAAACTTAAGACATCAAAAAACCTCATAGCTAGTCTCTTGAGAACATTCAACCTCTTTTCTGCTTCCTCCATTAACCACAGGAATTCCTCAGAGATTGCAATATTGTGGACCAGTGTGAGTAATCACCAGTTCTGTGCATTGAGTTTCTATGGTTATGTAAGAATAATTAGTTAGTTCAACCCTGTAGGTCATCAGCTTGATCTGTAATCCAGGAATATATAGCCCTGTTTGTTCTACCCACAGAGATCTGCATCAGAACCTCTTCTATTTTATTCACCTCAGAATTCAAATGTGAGCTTGAGCCTTTACCATTTAAGTTAGTGAGGTTCGTCATATTCACATCCCTCCTACATGGCCACATGGAGCTACAGTTTATTCATGTAAGTTCTGAGGGAATTGATGGTGTAGAAGAGATTACAGTAATTATTACTTCTTCCTAATCATAGGAGCTATGATAATTTGGTTAGTGTGGTGATATACAAACTGCAATAAAAAGTTGAGCCTCTCTGCTGGGATTTTATGTTCTTAGGTATGATGGCAGTCCTCTAATTCTCATGGAACTGTTCTAGTGTCTCTTCTCTCTGCTCCTATGATCAAAGAGGGCAGAAAATATGTTTAAATAAGATGTTTTATAGTCAATCTAGAGTGCTGTGTCTATGCTGGTGAGGGTGATTCAGTAATTATACTTTTGAAGAAAGCCACTATGTGTGTGTGACTATTAAGGTCTTCCCTGGTAGGAGGATCTGAGCTCTATATTTTATAGGTCCAACTTCATCTAAATAGTTCTTTCAGGTTCCAACATTATAAGCTTCTGCATGATTATTATTTTATAGAAGGTGGAAGACAAAGACAGTATTGCTGTGTAATATTACCTGGAGATCAGGTAGAAGTGAGTGAAGTCTTGTGTGAATTACTTTGCCTGATCACAACACAGAGTGATCATTTCAGTAAACAGACATTGCATAATACTTCATTATAAAAGAAAGAAGTCCCGTCCTTTCTGTCCCTTGCAGTTTCCAGATCCTTTATTACAGAAAGTTCATTTCTGCTGTGTGAACTGCAGGCTGTATATTCACCTGCAACAATCTCAAAACATTGAAACAAAAATTCAACTCATGCTTTTCTAGTTCCTTTGGTTCTTATTTGGCCTCACACTGTGAGTGTTAGGTTTTGGGATCTATAATAGCTGCATTCTATTTTCTGGATATCTTTGCTGCTGTCAGCATTATCCATAATTCCTAGGATCAGTCAATAGGAAAGGAGGTCAGGTCCCTATATCATCTGTAGTTTGAAAACATGAGATCTTGAAGAGATACCTGTATTAAGACCTCAGAATATCTTCTTAAAACTATATGATTAGTAATTCATGAACATATATGTATGTGAATGATATAATGAACAAAGAAGCTACGAATATGAAGTAGAGTCGGATCAGTTATATGAGGAGTTTGAAGAGGTGAAATGGAAGTAATGTTACTACATAAATATAGTATAAAATATAAAAAATGATCAAATAAAACTCAAAATGAACCAAAAGAAAACACTATAGAATCAAAGAGTAATACATTTGTTTTGAATTATTTTGTCTCTTCTATATATGCATGTGAATTAGGACACCTTATTAGTAATTGTGAGATAATTTAAATTTTAGAAGACAAAGTTTTAACATTTTTCTATGAATGTTCCTCAATATTTGAGTATTTTTCGTATATTGATATAACTTATGACCTCTAACTTTCATTTTTCATTTCAAATCATCTAAAGTCATTGCTACAGATGTGAACATATTTTAAACATTAAGTAGACCCGTTATCCTTTCAAAACACCAATTTCCACATGCTTGGTTTTCCTTTGATTTTCATTCCATTCAGGAATGTAACCTAGAAATTGATGCAGGATCAAATTTTTGGTGTTTGATTCTATGTCATGGAATTTTTGGGTCATCTAGTGATATTTACTGCTACACTAATGGGTTATCCAAATATTGTTGCATGTATTCTCACTTGAAGATACAAGAATGTAGAGTCATAAAAAGAAATGGATTGTCAACTTTGTGCATTGTGTGAAGACAAACTTTAGAATTCACACAATTCTATTTTCCAGTGCTCTTTGGAAATATTCCTCAATAAACTCATATTTTCTGCCAACATAGGATTTAAATTTGGACAAATAAGTACAATGCAAATTTTATAATTTTTCAAGTGGAGATGGGATTTTTATCCTTGGTTTTTATGAACATGTGGTGTGGAGAAAGTCATAAATGTTCTCTTGATTCACTGATTCCCAACCACAGTCACTGTTTATACCACTGGAGACAAATAGAAATATATTCTGTATGTGATGTATCTCAAATTGCATCATCTTGGAAGAAGTATAAGTAGGTAGATTTCACCATTTTACTGGCACATATTATGAGTTTGTCTTTCATGGGAAAAGTAGGAAATCATTATGAAAAGTGAATGATATTCATATGTGATAGTGTCATAAATCCAATAGATTATTAAGCAATACAAAAAGGGATACTAGGATCTAGGTGATTGTTTTTATAGGAACAATTAACTGATGAGTATTAAAAGACACAGACATCTATTGTTGCATGTCTGGTAGTTACCATATATTTATGAGGTAACTAAATAACTACTGGAATCAATAGAAGACAGACGGGTTTTTGGTGATCTAAGTAATTTTTAGTCAGAATTAACAATCTGCTCTGGTAGAGATCACTCTACTCCTTAGAGATTAACAAGGGGAAATTCTTTTAATAATAGCACAGGCCTGGTTCTGGCTCATGGACAAAAGAAAGACAGAGTTAGAAAACTCTCTTTGTTTTTATAGTTTCAAAGGCCCAAGTTACATTTTGAGTAATTGACCTTGTTTTAAGGAGATGGAACTTCCTAATTTGGTTGTTTGAACAAATGTGGAGGTTTTCAGTGTATACTATTGTCTTAGTTTTCCAGAGACAGACCAGGACTACCTTGAATAGGCAGCTGTCTATCAAGATTAGCCTGTCTTCCTGGAGTATTGTACTCTTCCTGATAAGACAACTGGGGACACTCCTTCAACGAATTCTACTTTATGTGGTTTAAGCAATCTATAGATAATTTTAATGTCAGTTTATTATTCTCAGTTTCAGATTTTCCTATAAAATTATGACACCTAAAAACTAATGTCTGTCTGTCCATGATGTAGTGATACAGCTAATATCTGTACAATAGATATGAGAAGTTCTCAGACAGACTTATAACCACACTTCAATGTATGCAAATCCACTATTAGGGACAGCACGTGTTGTGTTGCACACTACCGAATGAGCATCAAGTATGTATTAGGTTAATTTAAAATGGCTCCTTATATGTATTTCAGTAGGTATTTATATAGAAATAGCACTGGAAAAATCTGTCCTGTGAATTTGTATCAGCCATTGATATAGACAATGAAATCATGCAGAACTACTAAGAAGTCAAAGTTCATCATCATCACATCTGATATAGGTAATGTAAAATGCACATGATTTAGTCCTGATGAGTTTCTGTTAAAAGTGTTATTACTTACATGGTATTAAATGAATGCATTCTAGATGCCAGAAAGAATTGCAAGGCAGTGGATTCTACCCCAGGTTGAAGGAAACATAATCTAGTATTCTTCATGTACGTATTGTAATTAAATTGGTTTATGAAGTCCAGAATCTTGTGATTCATTAAACATTCATGGGAAATTATATTGCTTAGAATTTCAAAGACCGAGTAGTCTACATAATTTTCATGATCTTTGGTGTCCCTGTGTCTTGTAGTAGCCCCAGTAGAGAAGTAAGTGGTATCTACTTTAGCCATTAGGGCATTGCTCAGGTCTTTGCATCAGTAATATTTTCTGTATTTCAAAGCTTTTATATTTTATGCAATTCAGTGTCCTCTGACCTAAAAGTGAAACTGAAAGTTCCTCTGTAGATAAAGTAAGAACATGGGCATATATGCACCGACCTGACTCACATGGGGATTACTTTGCTGTCTGAGGCAGTAGGGACTGAAACTGGGGCTCTGGGTCAAGAAGGTTGCAATGCAGAAAATCAGTGGCATTGCGTAGACACAGGGAAACCATGGCTTTTTAGCAGACATTTTACTGATATTTGTGGAGATGATTTCTCCAAATTAGCTTTGCAGAACAGAATTTCACCTGTGTTTACTGACTGTTTATAACTTTTCACAGCATTGGACAACTCAGCAGCTGTGGACAGAGAAGTTCTGTGATAGTGTCGATTTAACTAAGATGTATTTACAAAAATTTGATATAGATGTATAGAA
Source organism: Mesocricetus auratus (assembly GCF_017639785.1). Taxonomy (NCBI): domain Eukaryota; kingdom Metazoa; phylum Chordata; class Mammalia; order Rodentia; family Cricetidae; genus Mesocricetus; species Mesocricetus auratus. Next base: position 9,187 of record NW_024434529.1, on the reverse strand, counting down.
ATAAGGATTTTATCTCTATATATGTATATATATATGCTTTTATATAGCTTTAAAATATAGATAAGTTTTCAAAAAGTCTTAAAGTCCCCAAACAAAAAAATGGAGAACTTTTTTAAGTCAAAGAAAAAAAGCAACCTATAGATGACACTAGAACCAGAAAATATTTTTCTGGCAGGGATCAAAACTTGTTATTGAGACCTCAGACTTCACGTTGTCAGATATATTCTAAGAAAAATAAACTTGTTCCACGTTATTGTAATAGAAATACATATGTTTAAGTGTTTCAAGTTTTCAATTTATTTGATTGACAATTTACTAATGTAAGGCTTCCATCAAATCCCCATCTTTTCATTAATGTGTTTGCTTTCTTTCACAGTGACTACAGGCCAGCTGTATACAGTAACTCTGGTCTCATCATCTAGATTACTGTATTCAATATTGCTCTCAAGAGTGGTAACACATGCGCTAGGAACAAAGCACTATTTAGAGTATGGCATTTGCTACAACTGAGAAATGATTAAGGATGTCACAATAGACTTGAGAAAATAATCAAAATTGGTTCTTACTTGACTCATATTGTAAAGAAGGAATACATGCATGCTGGCACCATTGTTAACAACATTTTTTTTGTTTCCTCCAAAAGCTGTTCAAGAAATGAAAACAGGAAAAACACAACATCTCTACCAGAATTCCACTTAATTCAAGTCTCAGAGGATCCAGATCTACAGCCTGTTCTCTTTGGCCTATTCTTGTCCATGTACATCTTGGCCCTATTTGGAAACCTTCTCATCATCCTTACAGTAAGCGCTGACTCCCATCTCCACACACCCATGTACTTCTTCCTCTCCAACCTGTCCATGGTTGACATTGGTTTCATCTCCACTACTGTCCCAAAGGTGATTGTGGATATCCAAACCAACTGCCAAGTCATCTCCTATGTGGGCTGCCTGACACAGATGGCACTGATCATAATTTTTGGATGTATGGATAGCATGCTTCTGGCAGTGATGGCATTTGATAGATTTGTGGCCATCTGCCACCCTCTGTATTACCAGGTCATTATGAGTCCCAATCGCTGTGGTGTTTTACTTCTAGGTTCTTTTCTCGTTAGTCTTGTGGAATTAATCTTGCACTATGTGGCAATATTAAACTTTTCCAATTGTGGGGATTTTACTGAAGTTTCCAGCTACTTCTGTGGCCCTTCTGAAGTCCTTAAACTTGCCCATTTTGATACTGTCACCAATAACATAGTTAGATACTGTATAGGCACCCTCTTTGGGTTACTTCCTGTTTCAGGAATCATTTTCTCTTACTTTAAAATAATTTCATCCATCATACGATCATCATCATCAAGTGGGAAGCAGAAAACCTTCTCCACCTGTGGATCTCATCTGTCCGTTGTTTGTTTGTTTTATAGTACAGGACTAGCGCTGTACTTCACCTCCTCTCTGTCACATTCTCCAAGTAGTAATAATGTGGCCTCAGTGATGTACACCGTGGTCCCACCTATGTTGAATCCCTTCATCTACAGCTTAAGGAACCAGGACATTAAAACTGCCTTAAGAAAGATTCTTAGCAAAGCATTCTAATCATTGACATTCTTTATAAATTTACTATGTATATGTATATATACACACACATATTTATAATATATGTGTAAATCCAACTTAATGTCTCACATTCTCACTAACAGATACTTCACAATATTACATGCTGAAGTGGTGGTCACTGAAGTTGGTGCCCAACTGTTGGTAGATCTGTAATGTGGTAGTTTGAAAGTAAATGGACTTCTAAAGGAGTGTCACATCAGGAGGTTTGGCCTTGTTTGAGGAAGCATGATACTGTGGGTTTGTCCTTTGAGGTCTCTTTTGCCCAGTCCTGCCTCATTGTGACAGCCAGTCCACTGCCTGTTACCTGAAAGATGTGGTACTCTCAGTTCTAGCACCACATCTACCCAAACACCACCATGTTCCCCATCATTATGAATATGGACTGAATCTCCGAAACTATAAGCAAATCATTCCAATTAAATGTTTTCTTTATAAGTGTTGCCATACAATATTTGTAATAGGCAGATCTTGTAAACAACCTAGATGCCCCTCAACTGAAGAATAGATAAAGAAAATGTGGTACATTTACATAATGGAATACTACTCAGTGGTAAGAAATAATGACATCCCAAAAATTCACAGGCAAATGGACAGGACTAGAAAAAATCATCCTGAATTAGCTAACTCAAAGCCAGAAATACAAATATAGTACGTACTCACTCATAAGTGGAAACCTGACATAAATCAAATAATACTCAGCCTAAAATCCACAATCCAAGAGTGACTAGAGCTCTCTTCCAGAGACATAGGGAAGCAGATACAGAAATCCACATCTAACCAATAGGCCAAGCTCCTGGGTTATAGTTGAAGTGAGGGAGGAGTGATAATATGAACAAAGGAGTCAAGATCATGACACAGAATCCCCCAGAATCAGCTCACCCAAGTTAGTGAGAGATCACTGATTCAGGTCTGACAAATAGGGAACCTGCATAAGACCGAACCAGATTTCCTTAATATAGGTGACAATGGTGTGACTGGGACAATATATGAGGCCAGTGGTAGGGGGTCCAAGACCTAACACTAATGCACAAATTGACTTAGTGGAACCCATTCTATATGGAGAGATGCCTTGCCTGGTGAAGACACAGGGGTGTGGAGGTGGAGAGGTGCCTTAACGCTACTAAGCTAGATGATTGGACAGACTTTGTAGACATCCTATTATAGGCCTTATCCTCATCATGGAGCAGATTGAAGAAGGGGTAATCGAGGGAGTGGGAGGAGAGGAGGGAGCAGGAACTGAGAAAAAGGAAAAAAAGAAAGAAAAAAAGGAAGAAAACAATGTAAGTGTTGTCATAGTTATAGTATCTCTTCATAGCAACAGAAAACCCTAACAAAGACAGAAGTTGGTACCAGTAACTGGGATACTGCTGTGATAATGCCAGACCATGTGTTTGTTTGGAGGATTTTAGACTTTGGTTCTTTGTGTTATGAAAGGAGGAATGGGCCATACAAGTAGCACCATGGAAGACAGAGATCCTTAGTGTTATTTTAACTGTTGAGGGCTCACTCAAGAGGTTTCAGAGAAGAATTTTAGTATGCTGTCTAGAGATCATTCTTGTGATACTTTGGTGAAGCTGCTGTCTTTTGCCCTTGTCTCAAAATTCTGCCTGAGGCTAAAGTAAAGAATCTTGGATTAATTATTTTGGCATAAGAAATTTGAATAACAGCCTAGTAATACTCTGCTGTGTGGATTTTACTGGTAACTCTAATGGTGATATATAATTAAAAGTACCAAACTGAGCATGGTAATTTACAAAAAGTACATTTTGAGAAGAATAGAGCACCAGGATGCAAAATGGAGCTAAATCCTATGTTCAAGGAGATAAATAGATTAAGAAATGGAATAAAAGTTGTGGTGACATCAGGGCAAGATCCAACCCAACTAAGTATTCACCTTGTGAAAAGTAATTAAAGAAAAGTTTGGGATTGGTGTCCTGGTACTCATTTTTAATGCCAGCAGTCAGAATACAGTGGTGGATGATCTCTGAGTTTGAGGCTAGCCTGGTCTATATATCCAGTTTCAGACAGGCAAGCTTAGGCAGTAAGGAGGAAAGCTGTAGAAGATTCAGTTGAGCAAGGGGCTATGGTCCAGCCCCAGTAACCAGCAAAACTTGTCAGCTTTAGTCATATCATTCTGGCTTCTGAGTTAAGGATAGAAGAAATGGGTTGTGGAGTTTGCCTCTGTACATAAAGAAAGCTGCTGAGGCCTGGCATATGTGAGGGGTGTCCCTGAATGGAGTCCTAGTAGAAAGGCCATTGAGGGAAGCTATGAATTTCAAGCCTGGATTGCCTTGGAGAACCCAAGATGCTAGAGATGCCAGAGTTGTGGGTTAACTGCCTAGAAGAGAGAGCCGCTAATAGGGAGTGGAATGAGCCCAAGAGCAAGAAGTGTGTTGTGGTCAAAGTGGAATGGAGCTGGAGGTGATATGCAGAAAGCATGCAATCTGCGTTTCCATACTGATTTTGACAAGGGAATTACAGTTAAGAGAGTGCCATGCATCTCAGAAGACACTTTGAAGTTTGAATGACAGTTGAAACTGTTACAGACTATGGGTATTTTTCATCTGGACTGTACACATTTTTGCTTTATGATATGGGTATAAGCCATTGGGATCCAGGGAATGGAATGTAGTGATTTGAAAGAAAATGTTCCTTAAGGAAAGTGACTACTGGTTTTACTTATGATATATATTATGCATGTTACTTGATTGTTTTCAAATTAAGTCCACATATGAGCTGTCAGTATAGTGAGCCTGTTATTTGAAGTGAGAGAATTAATGTTCATGGATGAGGGTTGACATGAATTAAAATCTGCTAATGAAGCATGAGTTTGTTGGGACTACAAAATGCTCTTGTCCTTCTCAGTTCTGAATCCTCCAAACGTTTACAGTATGTTGTGTTCACAGAGTCCATGAAAGCACAGCAATAAGTGACTATAGAATGTCTATAGAATGTAGAACAGATTGGAGAGTAGGAGTCATTCTATGTGACTCATTTGATCAGGGTTTGATGGAGTTGTATATATAAACATACAGTTTGCAAATTCACAATTATTTCTTAATATTCAATATTTTATGTTTTCTTGAACATGCATTGTTCAGTAATGGCACATGTTAATGATTCAATTTACTATGTCAATTTTAATAAATGTTTTTAAAGAAAGTATATTCATCATGTTTACTACCAGGTTTGAGTTGTGTACTAAAATGAGATTTTAATAAGATAAACACAATTTATTATAACAATGGTTTAAGATAATATTTGTTAAGAACAACAAAGTCTATTGTAAAGAGTGATGTTTCTTTGATTTTTTCTCTGTCCATTTATCATCTGTTTAAAGTAGGGTTACTGATTTTTTGCAGTTAACCTTGTATCCTGCCACTTTGCTGAACGTGTTTATCAGGTGTAGGAGTTTCCTTGTACAGATTTTAGGGTCACTTATGTAAACTGTCATATCATCCTCAAATAGTGAAAGTTTGACTTCTCCTTTCCTATTTGTATCCCCTTTATCTCCTTTTCTTGTCTTATTTCTGTAGCTTGAACTTCACGTACAATGTTGAAGAGATATGCAGAGAGAGGACAGCCTCGTCTTGTTCCTGATTTTAGAGGAATTATGTTGAGTTTCTTCTATTTAGTTCGTTGTTAGCTGTTGGTTTATTGTATATTACTTTTATGTTCAGGTAGGTTCCTGATATCACTGATCTCTCCAGGACCTTTATCATGAAGGGGTATTGGATTCTGTAAAAGGCTTTTTCCACATCAAGTGAGATGCTCATGTGGTTTTTCTTTTGTAGTTTGCTTATATGTTGGATTACATTGATAGATTTTTGTATGTTGAAACATCCCTGAGTACGTGGGATGAAGCCTACTTGATCATGGTGTATGATTTCTCTGATGTGTTCTTGTATTCAGTTTGCTAGTATTTTATTGAGTAGTTTTGCATCTATGTTCATGAGGGATATAGGTCTATAGTTATCTTTTTAGTTGTGTCTTTGTGTGACTTGGGTACCAAGGTAACTGTAATATCGTAAAAGAATTTGGCAAAGACCCTTCTGCTTCTACTGTGTAGAGCAGTTTGAGCAGTACTGCTCTTATCTCTTCTTTGAATTTGTGGTAGAATTCTCTAGAGAAATCATCTGGGCCTGGTCTTTTTTTGGTTGGGATACTTTTGATTACTGTTTCTATTTCCTTTGGTATTATAGATTTGTTTAAATTGATTATCTGTTCTTCACTTAATTTTGATAAGTGATATCTATCCAGGAAATTGTCAATTTCCTTTAAATTTTAGAATTATGGGGAGTAAAGGTTTTCAAAGTATGACCCGATGATTCTCTGAATTTCCTCAGTATCATTACAGTCATTCTCTTCTGCTTCACTTGTGTTGGTATGTTCAGATCTTGTTGGTGCAGAGTCCCTCGACTCTGGAGGCATCATATTGGCTTTTTTGTTGTTGAATGTGTTCTCATATTGCTGTCTTCCCACTGCTTCTTCTAGTGGGTGCATGCAGGTTCTCTTCCTCTCCTGGTGGGTGCAAGCAGGTCCAATACTCTGATTGGTCTCAGGATGAGTGCAGGCAAGTGTGAGACACTTCCTCTCTCTGTGAGTCGAAGAGGGACTAGCACAGTGATGTCAGGAGTGAAGGATGAGAGATACCATAGTAGAAGTAGCCATTATAGATTTGAAGAGAGATTTGGCACTAGCGAGATGTCCAGAGGCCTACAAGAATGACACCAAATGGCAATCTAACCAATAGTGGAGAGGCTACATTAAGTACCCTTCTCTGATAATGTGATTAACTTCCTTGTGTGCTATACTAGAGCTTTCATCCAGTGGCTGAAGGAAGCAGAGGCAGATACCCACAGCTAAACACTGAACTGAATTCCTGGAACCCAGTTGCAAAGAGGGAGTTATGATGCACAAAGGAGTTAAGACTTGGCTGGAGAAACCCACAGAAGCAGCTGACCTGAACAAGGGAGTGCTCATAGACACCAGACTGAGAGGCCAGAATGGGACTGATCCAGACCCCTGAATGTGGGTGTCGTTGAGGAGGCTTCAGCATTCTTTGGGGCCTCGGGCAATAGATCAGCATTTAGCCCTGTCATTCAGATGTACTTTGGGAGCCCATTCCACGTGGAGGGATGCTGTCTCCACTGGTACACATGGGGGAGGGCCTAGGCCCTGCCCCGGATAGTATGACAGACTTTCATGAAGGGCCTCACCCTCCTTGGAGTGTGGAATGGGAATTGGAGGAGGGGTTTGGGGATGGCTGAAGGGGACAGGAGAGGAAGGGAGGGAGAGGGAGCTGGGATTTACATGTAAAGCAAACTTGTTTCTAATTTAAGTTAAATTTAAAAAAGTGAAAGAAGAAAAAAAAAGAAAAACATGATACAAAAAAGCATGACTTTCCAATAACAGAATACCCTCTTGGGAAATGGAACATAATGCCTTTGTCATCATGATCTACTAATTTTAATTTGGCACTCAGACAATACAGTCTCTGGATTTTTAAAATGTGTTTTTAGTGAATTTTACTTTTTTACATTTTTATTATATATTTAAATTAGAAACATGCTTGCTTCCCATGTCAGTTCCAGCTCCCTCTCCCTCCCCTCATTGTCCACACCCTCCCCCAAGAACCTCCCCAGTCCCCCACCCAATCCCAACTACATTACCCAGGGAGGGTAAGGCCCTCCATGGGGGATCTCTTGAATCTGCTATTTCGTTCCAGGGAGGGTCCAGGCCCTCGCCAAAGAGTCCAGATTGAAAAAGTATCCCTCATTGTGGGATGGGTGCCCAAAATCCATTTGTGTGCCAGGTATAAATACTGATCTACCATATAAAAACTCCATAGATTGCCTGAGTCTCCTCACATACACCCACATTCAGGGGGTCTGTATCAGTCCCATGCTGGTCCTCTCAGCCATCAGTTTGGGGTCCAAGATCTCCCCCTTGTTCAGGTGAGCAGTTTCTCTGGGATTCACCAGCCTGGTCTTGACCCCTTTGCTCATCACTCCTCCCTATTTGTCACTGGGTTCCAGGAGTTCAATTCAGTGTTTAGCCATGGGTGTCTGCCTCTGCTTCTGTCTGTCACTGGATGGAATTTCTAGGATTGTATGAAAATCATTACTAGGGAGGGGCATTTAAAGTAGTCTCTCCACTACAGCTTAGTTTGGCAGTTGGTGTCATCCTTTTACATCTCTGGAGTTCTCACTAGTGCCAGATCTCCCTTCAAACCTGGGATGCTTCCCTCTATTATGGTGTCTCTCATCCTGCTCTCCTCTATTCTTACCCCAACTCAACTTTCCTGCTCTTCCATGGCCTTTTCTCCATTCCTCATGTCTCCTTCTCTTTTTCATGGCTCCCGTTCCCCTCTCACACCCTGTGCACCCAATCTGCTCAGGAGAACTTGCCTCCTTCCACCTTCTCTGGGGTACCATGTATATCTCTCTTGGGATCCTTCCTGTTTCCCTGCCTCTCTGGAAGTGGGACTGTAGACTGGCAATCTCCTGATTCATGTCTAAAATCCATATATGAGTGAGTACATACCATGTTTGTCTTTTTGTGATCGGATTACCTCACTCAGGATTGTTTCTTCTAGTGCCATCATTTGCCTGCAAATTTCAAGATTCCATTGTTTTTTTCTGTTGAATAGTATTCCATTGTGTAAATGTACCACATTTACTCTATACACTCTTCATTTGAGGGACATCTAGGTTGCTTCCAGTTTCTGGATATAACAAATACTGCTGCTATAAACACAGTGGAACAGTTGTCTCTTGTATGAATGGGCATTTTTGGCTATATGCCTAAGAGTGGAATTGCTAGGTCTTGTGGTAGACTGATTCCCATTTTCCCGAGGAAGCTCCATACTGATTTCCAAAGTGGCTGTTCAGGTTGGCACTCCCACCATCAGTGGAGGAGTGTTCCCTCTCTTCACATCCTTTCCAGCATAAACTGTCATTTGGTGTTTTTGATTTAGCCATTCTGAGTACATGTTCTCAGAGTTGTTTTGATTTGCATCTCTCTGATGGCTAGGGATGTTGAGCACTTTCTCAAGTGTCTCTCAGCCATTTTAGTTTCCTCTATTGAGAATTCTCTATTTAGTTCTGTAGCCCACTTTTTAATTGGATCCTTTAGTACTTCTTGAGTTCATTGTCAATTTTGGAGATCAGTACTATGTCAAATGTGGGGTTAGTGATTATCTTTTCCCACTCTGTGGAGTGACTTTTTGTCTTGTTGACTGTGTTCTTTGCCTTGCAAAAGCTTCTCAGCTTCCAGCAGGTCCCATTTATTAATAGTAGATCATCAGTGTCTGTGCTACTGGTGTTATTTTCAGGAAGCTGTCTTCTGTAACAATTCATTCAAAAGTACCTTCCACTTTATCTTCTAACAGGTTCAGTATGAGTGTATTTATGTTGAGATCTTTAATCCATTTGGACTTACATTTTGTGCATGGCGATAGACATGGATCTATCTGCAGTATTGTACATGCCAGCATCCAGTTATGCCAGCACCATTTGTTGAAGGTGCCTTCTTTTTCCATTGTCTAATTTTAACTTCTTTGTCAAAAACCAAAT
>NW_024434528.1:0-9705 GCF_017639785.1 Mesocricetus auratus | reverse complement strand
CCAGCAAGAACGCCGCAGGACTTCGGATCCTTCTGCAGTAAAGCTTTAATACATCTTGAGAGATAGATGATCAGCTTCTGAGAGGGAGACCCCAAGCTAAGAAACCCAGCCCCTTATGTAAGCCTAGGAGCTCCGAGTGAGACGTGTAGAGCCGGGATTGGTGGTTTGCTCATCACCCCAGATGACGGGTGAGGCACAGCTTAAACGGTAAACTCCAACTGACAGCAGATGTCAGCGCTATCTTCTAATGGCGATAGCGATAGCGAGGGTGGCTCCTCACATCTCCCCCTATTCATTTATTTTTGAAGCCATAGGACACCCACAACTTTGGAGTGGAGATAGAGGTCAAATCCCCATGTGCAAATTTGGAACATGTACAAAGCTCCTCTCCAGGGTCTTATCCCCAGAGGGAGCCCTGACCAGTCCCGATGTCGTTTTTCTGGGGGAAGGAGATCATGACATAGAACCTTCATGCAAGATGACTTATCTCCCAGGAGAAAGTCATTATACCGCAGACCTCTCCTGTGCAGTGCTTAGCCTTGCAACTCCTTGGGCTGCTGAAGCCTACCCACTCTATCCCGTGCAATGAGACTAGCCTCGTGGGGTGCAAGAGCCGGGAAGCCAGCGACATATTGCTTTAACATGGTTAACCAAATGTCAGGGGAGTCTCCGTGTTCTGAGGCAGCAAGTGCTTGTGCCACCATCACTTTGTCTCTTTTGTTTGGGCTCTGAGCTTACACACCATCCAAAGCATCAACACTATTCCACAGCAGAGAACTACGCTAAATGATCCTACCCCCACCCATTCCTTAAAATAAGAAAATGCAGATGAAATCCAGGAGGAGAAGCCTTCCATCAGAGAAAGATCCAGACGCGTCAAATTCACTTGCAGGATCGCCACTCTCAATCACGGAATGTCTGCTCAAACTCAAAAGTACAATTCTGTAATAAATGTTGAGACAGAGCTTTTGACAGGTTAGCTGCTCTTGTAAAATTCTCATATTGTACTGAAGTGACACAAAGGCCAGGCAACTTTTGTTCACATCCCAATTGGGCCATCTGCCACAATATATCCTATTGTTCCTGAACCAAATTAAACTGTTGGTTTACCAACATCAGGCCTCCTTGTATCTGAGAATTGGCAGTGGCCTGTTTATCTAGGGCCATGGTCTCAGTGGCCGATAGTTCATTAATGGTTTGAGTTGTCTGCACAGTGGCAGAAAGTGCAAGGGCCGAGGCGGTAACCGAAGCAGTAACCGCGGCGGCAGCTATCAGGCCCACAATAATAGCAGAGATCCCAAAAATCTCGCTTTTCCTTAAACAAACTCAAACTACTTGGCACCTCAACAGGAACTGGAACAAATCGAGGCATGCACATTACCAAAGCAAAAGGGTGCTTAATAGCATCCCAGCATAATGCATAAAAACAATTCTATGCAGAGCAATTTATTTCTTTCTGATTCTTACCTAAAGTATCATTACTCACAACCCAAATAAAGGGCAGCCAAACACAAATTGGAGCAGCTGAATAATTAGTTCTCTTAAAAGGGGTATACTTAACATTGGAGGAGGACCAATCAGATGATCCAGAGCTCTGTCCCTCACTCAGACTGTTGCCTAATGCCCCTTTCCAATAAAAAGTAATCTGTCCCTTCTCACTATATCCTCCAGCAATCATTGCCATAGGAGAAATATCAGTACAGCTTCCATTAATTCAAAAGGATTAGCATTAGATCTTTCTGGATCCATATGAATAAAATTATCCTTTAATGAAGAAACCACAGTAAAGCACAAGCTTCCTACCAATGACAAGGTTCTCTCATCCTGAAAACTCTGTATCTGAGGATCTAAAGGCAAAAAGGAAAGCCCCAACTCTCTATTAGTTGTGAAAAATCTAGGGAACACTTGGGCATTATGCATCACTGGCATCGGTAGGGGGAAGGTAGACATGATGGCCCACCGTAACTCTCCCATCATACTAGGAACCATCATCCCGAGTAGGAGAGTCTTCATCACCCACTTGGCCTCCATCCTTCTTATTCTGGAGTTGTGAAGGAGCTCTTCGAGTGAGTCTTTCAGGGATCCACAGGGGGTTTTCTTCCTCCTGTGGAAAAACACACACAGCTCCCCTGGATCTTATAAGAATAGGATCCGGGCCTTTCCAGAGATCAGTCAAGACATCTTTCCATTTTACCATTTCTTTTGGCCTATCAGGCTCTAAACTGTGGCGATCAGCCGCAGTGTGGCCTTGGGCATCAGAGTTCAAGAAATTAAGGGTAAAAAGTGCCATGGACACAGCAACTCTTGGTACCGAGGGTAGAACATCCTCAATACTCCCCTTTTGTTTAATCAGATATGATTTGAGTGTACGATGGGCACGTTCCACAATGGCCTGTCCTTGAGGGTTATAAGGTAGGCCAGTTAGATGGGTAACATCAATTTGCCGACAAAACTGTCAGAATTTTTGAGAGGTATATGCTGGTCCATTGTCTGTTTTTAAAATTCTGGGTTTTCCCCAAGCACTCCAGGCCTCAAGGCAATGTTGAATCACATATGAGGCCTTTTCCCCTGTTAGGGGCGTGGTGAACATTACGCCAGAACTGGTGTCAACACAAACATGAACATATTGAAGCCTTCCAAAAGAGGGAATATGAGTAACATCCATCTGCCACATCTGCAATGGCCTAATGCCACGTGGGTTTATTCCCACGTGGGGAGCAGGTAAGAATTCGCAGCAATTCTGGCATTGAGTAACAATTTCCCTAGCCTCTTTCCTGGATAGAGCAAAACGACAGCGCAAAGTCTCAGCCGTCACATGAAAGCGCTGATGGAACTCTTTTGCTGCTTGTGCGTGGGTAGACAAGGCAGCGGCCACCAGCTTTGTAGCCTTGTCCGCTAAGTCATTCCTTAAGGACATGGGACCTGGGAGTCCAGAATGTGCTCGGACATGGGTAATGAAAACAGGAAATCTCCCATTTAACAAGGCAGCTTGTATCTTCTGAAAGATGTTAGCAACTCTGCTGGAGGATCTTATTATTCCAGCTATCTCAAGGAGATTAACTGCATTAACCACATAAGAGGAATCTGATACAATATTGAGGGGTCCTGGAAAAGCCTCAAGGACCTCCAGTACTATCAGACATTCTACAACTTGAGGTGAAGTTTCATTATATTGTTTAGATATAACCCTATCCTTGACCACATAAGCTCCCATACCAGTTTTCGATCCATCAGTGTACACCACAGTCCCATCTGGGAGTGGGTCTTTAGCTGTCACTTGTGGAAACACTATAGCCTGGTTTAGGGCAAACTGTAAAATTGGATGCTTTGGAAAATGATTACCAATTTGTCCTGAAAAGGAAGTAACTAAAACTGCCCAATCACTAGATGTGGCTGCCAAGGTCTGAACTAGTGCAGCAGTATAAGGCACAATCAAGGAATCAGGATCCCTGCCAAAATGCGTGACAGCTGCTTTTATTCCGTGAAGCGCGAGCTGTGCCACAGCATCAGGGTACCAGTCAATAATCTTAGCAGGGGAAGCATTTGGATGAATCCAAAGTAATAGGCCGTGTTGCCACAGGACTGCAGTTGGCAATTGAGCTGTCTTAAAAACACACAGACTAAAAGGTAGTGACTCCTCAATACGTTGTAATTGTGCTTCCTGTAAGGCCTCTTCCACCATCTGTAAGGCTCGGTGGGCAGCAGGGGTATATTTTCTGGGTGAGGAGATATGAGGCTCACCCTCCAGGAGATCGAAGAGGGGTTTTAGATCAGCAGATGGAATTTCTAAAAAGGGCCTCAACCAATTTATATCTCCCAGAAGTTTCTGAAAATCATTTAATGTTTGTAAGTGGTCTTTGCGAATTTCTATTTTCTGAGGAACTATATTTTTGGGAGTAATCATTGAGCCTAAAAAGAGGCCTGTATCTTCAATTTGAACCTTTTCTGAGGCAATCTCTAATCCCCACTGTTTTAATTCAGCCACCAGCATGGGAAAAGCCTTTTGTAAAGCATCTAACTCTTTGTGACAAATAAGAATATCGTCCATATAATGGATCATGATTAAAGATGTAAATTGCTTCCTAATTGGCTCCAAAGCCTCCTGCACATACAGCTGACATATTGTTGGGCTATTGGCCATGCCTTGCGGCAGTACCTTCCACTGAAATCTCTTGTCTGGTTCCATATGATTAAGAGAAGGAATAGTGAAGGCAAACCTTGGTCTATCCCGTGGGTAAGGTGGAATAGAGAAGAAACAATCCTTAATATCTATAATAATAAGCTTCCAATCTTGAGGAAGTGCAGAAAGCAAAGTAAAACATCCCTATTTGCCCTCAGCGTTCCGCCAGGTTAAGGCTGAGGCACTGATGGCAGGAGAGGACTGGTATCCAAGACCTTGTAGAGAATGAGATGAAACAACAGTGGGCCAAGACTTCGGCCACCAATGGAGTGAAATAATGCTTTTGTCTGCTCCCGTATCCATTATCCCTTCAAATTCTTTTCCATTAATTAACAATTTTATTGTAGGTCTCTCATTTAGGAGTATAGCCAGATAGGCTGAATCACTTCCAGTAGATCCCATAGCCCTTTTTTGTAAAGTGTAGGTTTCTCCATCCCCGAGGGAGGGCAGCAACACCAGTTGTGCAATTCTATCTCCCTGCTTTATAGAAAATACGCCCCGAGGGCTAGAACAGAGAACTTGAATCTCCTCTTTATGATATGGGTCAACAATCCCGGGATATATAATGAGTCCCTGTAAAGTTAAGGAGCCAAGGCCCAGAATAAGCCCAATGGTGGCAGGGGGCAAAGGTCCAGGGGAATGGACTGGGACCGGTTGAACATTCATTTGGGGCATGAGTAAGAAGTCGGAGGCAGCACGCAAGTCCATTCCGGGGGTTCCTCGCAAGCCTCTACTTCCTCTTGATTGCTTTTCTGAAATCGGTTCCCATATTTCTGAGGGCCCTGGGACCATGGGCCCCGTGACCCGTTTTTTGATTGGGGTACCTTGGGTTCTTCAATAGGGGGCAGAAGCCTCCCTTTCATATCACGGACTGACCTGCATTCACTAGCCCTATGATAACCTTTACCACAATGATGGCAAAGCTCCAGTTCTCTTGTTCTTTCATGGGCTTGACAATCTTTCTTAAGGTGCCCCATTTTCCCACAATTAAAACAAGCTTTTCGATTAGATAAATCTCTACGCCTGTGCGTTTGTAAAATGGCGGCAGCTAGTCCTGCATTGGTTAGGGGTCCCCCAGCTCCCTGCACACTCTGAGCCAATCTTGTAAACCTTTGCTTTTGCGAGGGGCGATAGCCGCTCGACATTCCTGGGTTGCTTGTTCATAGACAAGTTGCTCAATCAGGGGCATAGCTTGTTCTGAATCACCAAAGATGCGACCGGCGGCCTCGGTCATTCTGGCCACAAAGTCTGAAAATGGCTCTTGTGGTCCTTGGACAATTTTTGTAAGGTGTCCACTGGATTCTCCCCTTTTTGTGAGGGCCTTCCATGCTTTAATAGCGGCGGCCGACACCTGACCATAGACGCCCCAGATGTAGTTGGTTTGATTAAGGGCATGTTGACCCTGACCTGTCAGCATTTCAAATGTCCACTGCCTCTGATTCTCATCTTCAGCTGTGGCATTAACTCTAGCTTGCGCCTGGGCTGCATCATACCAGAGAGCCTTCCATTCCATGTATTGTCCCATGTTGGGAAGCACTGCTTTCACTGTCGTCTGCCAGTCAGTGGGAGTCATGGCAAAATTAGCAAGCCTTTCCACCTGTATTGTGGTAAAGTTAGCATTGACCCCATAATTACGAACGATTCGGCCAATTCTTTGATTTTATTGTAATCTACCGGGGTATGTACTCTTCCGCCTTCCGCATTCTCGAATACTGGAAAAGCCACTTGTATTTTTCTCCGTTCCTCTAAAGGTAAAAAGGAGTCAGTACCAGTAGTCAGCCGAAGCTCATACGCTGGAGGCGCCGAAGGGCGTGAGCCCGCCGGATTTATAGGCGGTGGTCTCACATTCATTTTTGTTTTCAGTGGCCGGTGTCTATCAGGGTGATATCTTTCTTCCTCATACCGTGCCACCTCCTCCTCTAGACCACCTTCTTCGCTAGAATCCAGAGTGTCAGAATCAGAATTATCTAGCTCCAAGGCTTCTAGCTCTACCGTAGGGTATAGGCTAGATTCTGGCTTTTTTTTTCTTAGATTTGTTAGGGGGTGAATGATCACTCCCTTCTTTCTCTCCCCCTTTCTTAACTTCTTGGGGAGTGCCTTTTTTCTTAGACATGTCTTTCCTTTTGCGAGCTCCCATTCTCTCACTCAGTTCATTTTCTGACATGCTATCCTCAACTTCCTCTAAGGTTCCCTGACTTTCTACTATAGCAGGGTGACAGGCCTCATCCTCCAAGCAGTTTTTAACTAGCTTCCAAATGGCTTTGGTACCTAAGCAGAGGTCTCCTTCTGCATGCTTCCTGTCTAGTTCGTTAACTAGCTTGTTCCATGAGGCCACAGTGAGGGACCCGGAACAAGCATACCATGGTGCCACTCTATCTACCTCCTTCACAAAATTTTGAAGTGTTCGTGGTGCAATTTTAAGATCTCTTTGTTTTAGGACAGTCTGCAGGGCAGTAACCACTGACTTTGACGACCCCATCGAGCTGGTGGCTTATCTAAAAAACGGCGCTCGACTCCTTTACCAGACTGACAGCACCGTTCTGTCAGTACCAGACACGATAAAGAAGAAGGACAAACAGGACTAGCACCAAAGCCTCCACGGTGATTACAAACTAAGGCCAAAGTCGAGAAAAGGGGTGTTCAGGATCAAGCATACCTCCCTGAACTTATGTCCCTGCTGTTCTGAATCTGCCCCGTCTTCCGAGGGGTCTCCCACGTCGTTGGCGATGTTGAAGAGTTCCCGGGTTTCGGCACCAGATGTCCCGCGCTACCGTCTCGCCAGCAAGAACGACGCAGGACACTCGGATCCTTCTGCAGTAAAGCTTTAATGCATCTTGATAGATAGATGATCAGCTTCTGAGAGGGAGACCCCAAGCTAAGAAACCCAGGCCCTTATATAAGCCTAGGAGCTCCGAGTGAGACGTGTAGAGCCGGGATTGGTGGTTTGCTCATCACCCCAGATGACGCCACGGGAGAGGCACAGCATAAACGATGAACTACAACTGACAGCGGATGTCAGCGCCATCTTCTAATGGGAATAGTGATAGCGAGGATGGCTCCTCACAAACACACGCCGTGGGATTAATATTTAGAGATAATCACAACTGTATTATCAATATTTAGAGATAAACACACTCTATGATTAATACTTAGAGATAAACTCACACTCTATAATTAATATTTAGAGATAAACACACACTCTGTGATTAAAATTAGAGATAAACTCATACTATCTGATAAATATTTAGAGATAAACTGTGGGAACACCAGACCTTGAGCAGAGACCCACTTCCCAAAATGCCTGGGAGTAGGCAGCTGTAAGAAAATGTTTACTAAAAACATGTTTACTAAAAACAATACAATGCCCGGGGCAATAAGTTCCTGGAAAAGGCCTGCCCACAGAAACCGCCATGACCTCGACCTGGTCCAAAGACTAGCCGCCTCTTCTGCCATGCCCAGATCAGTTTTTGGTGTCAGAGCAGAACCAACCAGGGTAGAGGAGAGAGCAGAAGCTTCTCTGGTGGGAGCCTTTCTTAGGAAGTTTTCTTGAACGTTTTTCGGGCCTGCTTAAAGTTTTCTTTACATCTGTGATCAATATTCCCAGAATCCTCCTAGACTACGTTTCACAGAATCACCTTGGACTACGTTTCCTGAAATTCCCTCAGGACTAAATTTCCCAGAATTCCTAGAGAACTAGGTTTCCTAGAATCCTCCTGAATTACATTTCACAGAATCCTCCTGGACTACGTTTCCCAGAATTCCTCCTGGACTACGTTTCCCAGAATCCTGCTGGACCACAGCCCAGCCTGCTGCTCTAGGGATCAGCAGTGTGTGTGTGCATCTGTGTTTCATGTTCTGTGTTCTGTGTTTGTTATACATCATGCATGCATTACTATTAACAGTTTTAAACAACATTTTATTGCCTGGTTTATTTCCCCTCTTCGTGCAACTCAGTTGCCATGGGTGCCTGGAAATTTATGCAGAGAAGCCTGGAGACAAAGAAAAGGAGAAATAAATCAAATACGAAATAAATCAGGAATTAGAAATGAATCAGGAATCAGAAATAAAACAGGAATTAGAAATAAATCACGAATTACAAATGAATCAGGAACTGGAAATAAATCAAAATTACCAGGAATTAGAATTATTGAGAAATTGGAAATAAATTACAAATTGAAACTAAATAAGGAATCTAAAGTAAATCAGGAATTAAAATAAATGAGGAAATAGAAATAACGCAGACATTGAAAATAAACAAGGAAATAGAAATAATTTACAAATTGGTAATAAAACACATATTAGAAATATATAAGGAATACAAGGAGAGAAATAAAACATAATCCATGATTAATATTTAGAGGAAAACACACACTCTATGATTAATATTTAGAGATAAACACACTCTATATAATTAATACTTACAGATAAACACACTCTGTGATTAATATTTAGAGATAAACACTCTATGATTAAAATTTACCGATAAATATAACTGTGTGATCAATATTTAGAGATGAACTCACAATCTCTGATTAATATATAGAAGATAATATTTAGATAATCACACACTCTGTGATTAATATTCATAATAAACAGGCACTCCATATTTAATATTTAGAAGAAATACACACTGTGATTAATATTTAGAGATAAATACAAATGCTGTGATTAATACTTAGTGAAACACACACACTCTGTCACTAATATTTAGAGATAAACACACAATCTCTGATTAATATATAGAAGATAAACACACAATCTATGATTAATATTTAGAGATAAACACATGCTCAATGATTAATATATAGTAGATAAAAACACACTCTGTGATAAATATTTAGAGATAAACCCACACAATATTATTAATTTTTAGAGATAACACTGTATGATTAATATTTAGAGATAAACACACTCTCTATGATTAATATTTACAGATAAACACAAACTGTATGATTAATATGTGGAAGATAAACACACACTGTATGATTAATATTTAGAAATAGACACACACCCTATGATTAACATTTAGAGAGAAACACATACTGTATGATTAATATTTAGAAGATAAAGACACGCTGTGATTATTATTTAGAGATAAATACACTCTCTGGTTAATATGTAGAGATGAATACACTCTATAATTAATGTTAGGGATACACACTCTATGGTTAATACTTAGATGTAAACACACACCCTATTATTAATATTTAGAGATACACTCTATGATTAATATTAAGAGATAAACACACACTCTATGATACATATTTACAGATAAACACACAGCCTATTATTAATATTTAAGATAAACACAAACACTATGATTAATATTTAGATAATCACACACTCTGTGATTAATATTCATAATAAACACACACTCCATGATTAATATTTGGAAGATAAAGACACATTGTGATTACTATTTAGAGATAAATACAAACTGTGATTAATATTTAGTGATAAGCACACATTCAATGATTAATATTTAGAGATAAAAACACTCTATGATTGATAAATAGAAATAAACA
>NW_024434527.1:0-544 GCF_017639785.1 Mesocricetus auratus | reverse complement strand
AATCACAGCATTTGTAAATTACAACTTTTATTTTACAACTTGTAAGTTAGCTCCCTCCCAAAGATTCAAAAGTATTAAATATTGAGTATTTTGTTATTAAATATTGAAAATGCTCTTAGCATTTGTGAGTATGGAGATTAAAACATCAAACTGTGCTCTTTTTA
Organism: Mesocricetus auratus; assembly: GCF_017639785.1. Taxonomy (NCBI): domain Eukaryota; kingdom Metazoa; phylum Chordata; class Mammalia; order Rodentia; family Cricetidae; genus Mesocricetus; species Mesocricetus auratus. The sequence continues at coordinate 380 of NW_024434527.1, read as the reverse complement.
AATTATTACCCATATTTCATTGTGACCATTTGGTAGAATGGAGAAAAAGAAAGAAGAATGAAGTTAGTATGCATTACATTATCTATCCTGTGAATGGAGTTTAATTTAAAAGAAGATTCTTAATAAAATATTACAGTATCACATAGTCACACGTAGCTAGCAGAGGATGTCTATTAATTTCCAAAGATTCCCAAGTTAAGAGAGAAAAGAGAGTCTTTAAAGGGATTTTAAAAGTTAGATGTAAGCTTGTTCATTGGACCCTGCCTTATCAACATCAGTCTTAGTCATATATTCAAAAATTCTACAGCTCACTCAGGATGGTTTCTTCTAGTGCCACCATTTTCTTGCAAATTTCAAGATCCCTACATTTAAAAAGTGGT
>NW_024434526.1:0-630 GCF_017639785.1 Mesocricetus auratus | reverse complement strand
TGTGTGTGTGTCATTCATATCCATAAACTGACAAACTTTAAGGTGTTAACAGGGGAGGAGCATGCAGAGCACACATGAGTAACTAGGTATCAGGTTCTGATGCTTCTCTACCAGACTCTACCATCCAATACAGTGCTATTATGCGATACAGATGGACAGCTGTCTCCATCCCACACAATGGACGAGGAATCAGCCCTCATCACAGCACACAGCACACACTACACTTCCACCCCATTATAGCCACTCAATGTACACTGAGAGGGATTTGTTGTCTCCTGGGGTGTGTCAGGGGCCAGGCTCTCTCTAGATGTCCTAGGTAAGTCTCTAATCAAGCTCTGTTCCAGTTTAAGCATTTTCTTGGCACATGGCATCAGTGCTCCAGTTTCTACATGTTCTCCACTTTATTTATGATCTTCCTCCATATAAGGTAGGAACTTATGTGGATAACTACCCTGACTTTTATGTGAACTTCATAGAGTTTGGATATGTTGTCAGTTGAAATGGTGACAGTTTTCAATTTTTCAATGGTTTTGTTCTTCTTTGTTTTTCACTATTTTTATGCAGACCTTTGTGTACAGATTATTTTCTCTGCCTTGAAATGCATGGGTGAATATGACAAAATCACTGAGA
>NW_024434525.1:0-108095 GCF_017639785.1 Mesocricetus auratus | reverse complement strand
TGTATTGATAGTTTTGAAGAAGATAAGCATGTAGTTTCACACAGAGTGTTGTATCGTTAGTTTTGAAGAAGTTAAGCATGTACTTACACAAACAGTGTTGTATCGTTAGTTTTGAAGAAGTTAAGCACCTGATTTCACACACAGTGTTGTATCGTTAGTTTTGAAGAAGTTAAGCATGTAGTTTCATATATACTGTTATCGTTAGTTTTGAAGAAGTTAAGCACCTAATTTCACACACTGTGTTGTATCGTTTGTTTTGAAGTAATTGAGTACGTAGTTTCTATTACAGTGTTATATGGTAAGTTCTCATGTAGTTAAGCACATCGTTTCACACACAGAGTTGTATCGTTAATTTTGGAGAAATTAAGCATGTACTTTCACACACAGTGTTTTATCGTTAGTTTTGAAGAAGTTTCACACACAGTGTTGTATCGTTAGTTTTGAAGATGTTAAGCATGTACTTTCACACACAGTGTTGCATCGTGAATTTGGAAGAAGTTAAGCATGTAGTTTCACACACAGTGTTGTATCGTTTGTTTTGAAGGGGTTAATCACCTAGTTTCACACACAGTGTTGTATTGTTTGTTTTGAAGAAGTTAGGCACGAAGTTTCTAATACAGTGTTATATGGTAAATTCTCATGTAGTTAAGCACATAGATTCACACACAGTGTTGTATCTTTAGTTTTAAGAAGTTAGGCATGTAGATTAATATACAGTGTTGTATTGTTAGTTTTGAAGAAGTTAAGCACGTAGTTTCACACACTGTGTTGTATCGTTAGATTTGAAGAAGTTAAGCACGTAGTGTCACCCACTGTGTCGTATCGTTAGTTTTGAAGAAGTTAAGCATGTACTTTCACATACAATGTTGTATCGTTAGTTTTGAAGAAGTTAAGCATGTACTTTCACACACAGTGTAGTATTGTTAGTTTTGAAGAATTTAAGCATGAGTTTCACACACAGTACTATATTTTTAGTTTTGAAGAAATTAACCACATAGTTTCACACACAGTGTTGTATCGTTAGTTTTGAAGGAGATAAGCATGTACTTTCACACACAGTGTTGTATCACTAGTTTTGAAGTAATTGAGCACGTAGTTTCTATTACAGTGTTATATGGTAATTTCTCATGTAGTTAAGCACATCGTTTCACACACTGTTCTGTATCGTTAGTTTTGAAGAAATTAAGCATGTACTTTCACACACAGTGTGTTATCGTTAATTTTGAAGAAGTTAAGCATGTACTTTCACACACAGTGTAGTATTGTTAATTTTGAAGAAGTTAAGCACGTAGTTTCACACACAGTGTTGTATCGCTAGTTTTGAACAAGTTAAGTACGTAGTTTCATACACTGTGTTGTATTGTTAGTTTTGAGGAAGATAAGCACGCACTTTGACACACAGTGTTGTATCGTTAGTTTTGAAGAAGTTAAGCATGTAGTTTCACACACAGTGTTGGATCATTACTTTTGAAGAAGTTTAGCACTTATTTCCACATACTGTGCTGTATCGTTAGTTTTCATGTAGTTAAGCATGTAGAATCTCCTACAGTTTTATATAGTATGTTTTCAGAAGTTAAGCACATAGTTTCACTCAAACTGTTGCACCGGTAGATTTCCAGAAGTTCAGCAATTAGTTTCAGACACAGTGTTGTATCGTTAGTTTTGGACAAGTTAAGCACGTAGTTTCATACACTGTGTTGTATTGTTAGTTTTGAGGAAGATAAGCACGTACTTTGACACACAGTGTTGTATCGTTTTGAAGAAGTTAAGCATGTACTTTCACACACATTGTTGTATCGTTAGTTTTGAAGAAGTTAAGCATGAGTTTCACACACAGTACTGTATTGTTAGTTTTGAAGAAATTAACCACATAGTTTCACACACAGTGTTGTATCGTTAGTTTTGAAGGAGATAAGCATGTACTTTCACACACAGTGTTGTATCATTAGTTTTGAAGTAATTGAGCACGTAGTTTGTATTACAGTGTTATATGGTAATATCTCATGTAGTTAAGCACATCGTTTCTCACACAGTGTTGTATCGGTAGTTTTGAAGAAATTAAGCATGTACCTTCACACACAGTGTTTTATCGTTAATTTTGAAGAAGTTAAGCATGTACTTTCACACACACTGTAGTATCGTTAGTTTTGAAGAATTTAAGCATGTAGTTTCACACAAAGTGTAGTATTGTTAATTTTGAAGAAGTTAAGCATGTAGTTTCACACACAGTGTTGTAACGCTAGTTTTGAACAAGTTAAGCACGTAGTTTCATACACTGTGTTGTATGGTTAGTTTTGAGGAAGGTAAGCACGTACTTTGACACACAGTGTTGTATCGTTAGTTTTGAAGAAGTTAAGCATGTAGTTTCATACACACTGTTATATCGTTAGTTTTGAAGAAGTTAAGCACCTAATTTCACACACTGTTTTGTATCGTTAGTTTTGAAGTAATTGAGCACGTAGTTTCTATTACAGTGTTATATGGTAATTTCTCATGTAGTTAAGCACATCGTTTCACACACAGTCTTGTATCGTTAGTTTTGAAGAAATTAAGCATGTACTTTCACACACAGTGTTTTATCGTTAGTTTTGAAGAAGTTTCACACACAGTGTTGTTTCGTTAGTTTTGAAGAATTTGAGCATGTAGTTTCACACACAGTGTTGTATCGTTAGTTTTGAAGAAATTAAGCATGTACTTTCACACACAGTGTTTTATCGTTAATTTTGAAGAAGTTAAGCATGTACTTTCACACACACTGTAGTATCGTTAGTTTTGAAGAAGTTAAGCATGTGGTTTCACACATAGTGTAGTATTGTTAATTATGAAGAAGTTAAGCACGTAGTTTCACACACAGTGTTGTATTGCTAGTTTTGAACAAGTTAAGCACGTAGTTTCATACACTGTGTTGTATTGTTAGTTTTGAGGAAGATAAGCACGCACTTTGACACACAGTGTTGTATCGTTGGTTTTGAAGAAGTTAAGCATGTAGTTTCACACCGTGTTGGATCGTTACTTTTGAAGAAGTTTAGCACTTATTACCACATACTGTGCTGTATCGTTAGTTTTCATGTATTTAAGCATGTAGAATCTCCTACAGTTTTATATAGTATGTTTTCAGAAGTTAAGCACATAGTTTCACTCAAACTGTTGCACCGGTAGATTTCCAGAAGTTCAGCAAGTAGTTTTAGACACAGTGTTGTATCGTTAGTTTCGAAGAAGTTAAGCACATAGTTTCACACAGTGTTGTATCATTAGTTTTCATTAAGTTAAGCATGTAGATTATCACCCAATATTATATTTTTAGTTTTGAAGAAGTTAAGCACTTAGTTTCACATACTGTGTTGTATGGTTAATTTTCATGAAGCTATGTACGTAGTTTCTCATACAGTGTTATATAGTCAGATTTCATGAAGTTAAGCACATACTTTCACACACAGTGTTGTATAGTTACTTTTGAAGAAGTTTAGCACTTAGTTCCACATACTGTGTGCTATCATTAGTTTTCAGGAAATTATGCATGTAAATTCTCCTCCAGTGTTATATATTTAGATTTCATGAAGTTAAGCAAACAGTTTTTCACACAATGTTGTGTCGTTACTTTTGAAGAAGTTAAGCACTTATTTCCACATACTGTGTTGTATCGTTAGTTTTCATGAAGTTAAGCACATGGTTTCACTCAAAGTGTTGTACGGGTAGATTTAAAGAAGTTCAGCAAGTATTTTCACACACAGTGTTGTATCGTTAGTTTTGGAGACGTTAAGCACTTAGTTTCACATACTGTGTTGTATCGTTAGTTATCATTAGCTAAGTATGTAGTTTCTCATACAGTGTTATATAGTTACATTTCTTGAAGTAAAGCACATGTTTTCACACACAGTGTTGTACCGTTACTTTTGAAGATGTTTAGCACTTAGTTCCACATACTGTGTTGTATCGTTAGTTTTCATGAAGTTAAGAATGTAGTTTCTCATACAGTGTTACATTGTTAGATTTCATGAAATTAAGCACATAGTTTCACTCAAAGTGTTGTACCGGTAGATTTCAAGAAGTTCAGCAAGTAGTTTCAGACACAGTGTTGTATCGTTAGTTTTGGAGAAGTAAAGCACTTAGTTTCACACACTGTTTTGTATCGTTAGTTTTCATGAAGCTAAGTACGTAGTTTCTCATACAATGTTATATAGTCAGATTTCAAGAAGTTAAGCACATAAAATCACACACAGTGTTGTATAGTTACTTTTGTAGAAGTTTAGCACTTGGATCCACATACTGAGTTGTATCGTTAGTTTTCATGAAGTTGAGCACATAGGTTCACTAAAAGTGTTGTTCCGGTAGATTTCAAGAAGTTCAGCAAGTAGTTTCACACACAGTGTTGTTTCGTTAGCTTTGGAGAAGTTAGTCACTTAGTTTCACATACTGTGTTGTATCGTTAGCTTTCATGAAGATTAGTATGTAGTTTCTCAGACAGTATTATATAGTTACATTTCATGAATTTAAGCACATGTTTTCACACACAGTGTTGTATCGTTACTTTTGAAGATGTTAAGCACTTATTTCCACATACTGTGTTGTATCATTAGTTTTCATGAAGTTAAGCACATGGTTTCACTCAAACTGTTATACCGGTAGTTTTCATGAAGTTCAGCATGTAGTTTCACACACAGTGTTGTATCGTTAGTTTTGAACAAGTTAAGCACGTAGTTTCACACACTGTGTTGTATCGTTAGTTTTCAGGAAGATAAGCACGTACGTTGACACACAGTGTTGTATCGTTAGTTTTGAAGAAGTTAAGCATGTAGTTTCATACATACTGTTATCGTTAGTTTAGAAGAAGTTAAGCACCTAATTTCACACACTGTGTTGTATCGTTAGTTTTGAAGTAATTGATCACGTAGTTTCTATTACAGTGTTATATGGTAAGTTCTCATGTAGTTAAGCACATCGTTTGACACACAGAGTTGTATCGTTAATTTTGAAGAAATTAAGCATGTAGTTTCACACACAGTGTCGTATCGTTAGTTTTGAAGAAGTTAAGCATGTAGTTTCACACACAGAGTTGTATCATTAGTTTTGAAGAAGTTAAGCATGTACTTACACAAACAGTGTTGTATCGTTTGTTTTGAAGGGGTTAATCACCTAGTTTCACACACTGTGTTGTATTGTTTGTTTTGAAGAAGTTAGGCACGAAGTTTCGAATACAGTGTTATATGGTAAATTCTCATGTAGTTAAGCACATAGATTCACACACAGTGTTGTATCTTTAGTTTTAAGAAGTTAGGCATGTAGATTAATATACAGTGTTGTATTGTTAGTTTTGAAGAAGTTAAGCACGTAGTTTCACACACTGTGTTGTATCGTTAGATTTGAAGAAGATAAGCACGTAGTTTCACACACTGTGTCGTATCGTTAGCTTTGAAGAAGTTAAGCATGTACTTTCACACACAATGTTGTATCGTTAGTTTTGAAGAAGTTAAGCATGTACTTTCACACACAGTGTAGTATTTTTAGTTTTGAAGAAGTTAAGCATGAGTTTCACACAGAGTATTGTATTGTTAGTTTTGAAGAAATTAACCACATAGTTTCACACAGTGTTGTATCGTTAGTTTGGAAGGAGATAAGCATGTACTTTCACACACAGTGTTGTATCACTAGTTTTGAAGAAGAGAAGCATGTAGTTTCATACACATTGTTATATCGTTAGTTTTGAAGAAGTTAAGCACCTAATTTCACACACTGTGTTGAATCGTTAGTTTTGAAGTAATTGAGCACGTAGTTTCTATTCCAGTGTTATATGGTAATTTCTCATGTAGTTAAGCACATCGTTTCACACACAGTGTTGTATCGTTAGTTTTGAAGAAATTAAGCATGTACTTTCACACACAGTGTTGTATCGTTAGTTTTGAAGAAGTTAAGCATGTACTTACACAATCAGTGTTGTATCGTTAGTTTTGAAGAAGTTAAGCATGTAGTTTCACACACAGTGTTGTATTCATAGTTTTGAAGAAGATAAGCATGTAGTTTCACACACAGTGTTGTTCTTTAGTTTTAAGAAGCTAGGCATGTAGATTAATATACAGTGTTGTATTGTTAGTTTTGAAGAAATTAAGCACATAGTTTCACAGACAGTGTTGTATCGTTAGTTTTGGAGAAGTTAAGCACTTAGTTTCACATACTGTGTTGTATCGTTAGTTTTCATGAAGCTAAGTACGTAGTTTCTCATACAATGTTATATAGTCAGATTTCATGAAGTTAAGCACATAGTGTCACACACAGTGTTGTATAGTTACTTTTGTAGAAGTTTAGCACTTGGATCCACATACTGTGTTGTATCGTTAACTTTCATGAAGTTTAGTATGTAGTTTCTCAGACAGTGTTATATAGTTAGATTTCAAGAAGTTAAGCACGCAGTTTCTCACACAATGTTGTATCGTTAGTTTTGAAGGAATTAAGCACTTATTTCCACATACTGTGTTGTATCATTAGTTTTCATGAAGTTAAGCACATAGGTTCACTAAAAGTGTTGTTCCGGTAGATTTCAAGAAGTTCAGCAAGTAGTTTCACACACAGTGTTGTATCGTTAGCTTTGGAGAAGTTAGTCACTAAGTTTCACATACTGTGTTGTATCGTTAGGTTTCATGAAGATTAGTATGTAGTTTCTCAGACAGTGTTATATAGTTACATTTCATGAATTTAAGCACATGTTTTCACACACAGTGTTGTATCGTTACTTTTGAAGATGTTAAGCACATATTTCCACATACTGTGTTGTATCATTAGTTTTCATGAAGTTAAGCACATGGTTTCACTCAAAGTGTTGTACCGGTAGTTTTCATGAAGTTCAGCATGTAGTTTCACACACAGTGTTGTATCGTTAGTTTTGAACAAGTTAAGCACGTAGTTTCACACACTGTGTTGTATCGTTAGTTTTCAGGAAGATAAGCACGTACGTTGACACACAGTGTTGTACCGTTAGTTTTGAAGAGGTTAAGCATGTAGTTTCATACATACTGTTATCGTTAGTTTTGAAGAAGTTAAGCACCTAATTTCACACACTGTGTTGTATCGTTAGTTTTGAAGTAATTGAGCACGTAGTTTCTATTACAGTGTTATATGGTAGGTTCTCATGTAGTTAAGCACATCGTTTCACACACAGAGTTGTATCGTTAATTTTGAAGAAATTAAGCATGTAGTTTCACACACAGTGTCGTATCGTTAGTTTTGAAGAAGTTAAGCATGTACATTCACACACAATGTTCTATCGTTAGTTTTGAAGAAGTTAAGCATGTACTTTCACACACAGTGTAGTATTGTTAGTTTTGAAGAGGTTAAGCACGTAGTTTCACACACAGTGTTGTATCGTTAGTTTTGAACAAGTTAAGCACATAGTTTCATACACTGTGTTGTATCGTTAGTTTTGAAGAAGATAAGCACGTACTTTGACACACAGTGTTGTATCGTTAGTGTTGAAGAAGTTAAGCATGTAGTTTCATACACACTGTTATATCGTTAGATTTGAAGAAGTTAAGCACCTAATTTCACACACTGTGTTGTATCGTTAGTTTTGAAGTAATTGAGCACGTAGTTTCTATTACAGTGTTATATGGTAATTTCTCATGTAGTTAAGCACATCATTTCACACACAGTGTTGTATCGTTAGTTTTGAAGAAATTAAGCATGTACTTTCACACACAGTGTTTTATAGTTAATTTTGAAGAAGTTAAGCAGGTACTCTCACACACAGTGTAGTATCGTTAGTTTTGAAGAAGTTAAGCTTGTAGTTTCACACACAGTGTTGTATTGTTAGTTTTGAAGAAGTTAAGAACGAAGTTTCACACACAGTGTTGTATTGTTAGTTTTGAAGAAGTTAAGCACGTGGTTTCACACACTGTGTCGTATCGTTAGTTTTGAAGAAGTTAAGCACCTAATTTCACACACTGTGTTGTATCGTTAGTTTTGAAGTAATTGAGTGCGTAGTTTCTATTACAGTGTTATATGGTAATTTCTCATGTAGTTAAGCACATCGTTTCACACACAGAGTTGTATCGTTAGTTTTGAAGAAATTAAGCATGTACTTTCACACACAGTGTTTTATCGTTAATTTTGAAGAAGTTAAGCATGTACTTACACAGAGTTGTATCGTTTGTTTTGAAGGGGTTAATCACCTATTTTCACACACAGTGTTGTATTGTTTGTTTTGAAGAAGTTAGGCACGAAGTTTCTAATACAGTGTTATATGGTAAATTCTCATGTAGTTAAGCACATAGATTCACACACAGTGTTGTATCTTTAGTTTTAAGAAGTTAGGCATGTAGATTAATATACAGTGTTGTATTGTTAGTTTTGAAGAAGTTAAGCACGTAGTTTCACACACTGTGTTGTATCGTTAGATTTGAAGAAGTTAAGCACGTAGTTTCACACACTGTGTCGTATCGTTAGTTTTGAAGAAGTTAAGCATGTACTTTCACACACAATGTTGTATCGTTAGTTTTGAAGTAGTTAAGCATGTACTTTCACACACAGTGTGGTATTGTTTGTTTTGAAGAAGTTAAGCATGAGTTTCACACACAGTATTGCATTGTTAGTTTTGAAGAAATTAACCACATAGTTTCACACACAGTGTTGTATCGTTAGTTTTGAAGGAGATAAGCATGTACTTTCACACACAGTGTTGTATCACTAGTTTTGAAGAAGAGAAGCATGTAGTTCCATACACACTGTTATATCATTAGTTTTGAAGAAGTTAAGCACCTAATTTCACACACTGTGTTGTATCGTTAATTTTGAAGTAATTGAGCACGTAGTTTCTATTCCAGTGTTGTATGGTAATTTCTCATGTAGTTAAGCACATCGTTTCACAGACAGTGTTGTATCGTTAGTTTTGAAGAAATTAAGCATGTACTTTCACACAAGTGTTGTATCGTTAGTTTTGAAGAAGTTAAGCATGTACTTACACAGTGTTGTATCGTTTGTTTTGAAGGGGTTAATCACCTAGTTTCACACACAGTGTTGTATTGTTTGTTTTGAAGAAGTTAGGCACGAAGTTTCTAATACAGTGTTATATGGTAAATTCTCATGTAGTTAAGCACATAGATTCACACACAGTGTTGTATCTTTAGTTTTAAGAAGTTAGGCATGTAGATTAATATACAGTGTTGTATTGTTAGTTTTGAAGAAGTTAAGCACATAGTTTCACAGACAGGTGTTGTATCTTTAGTTTTGAAGAAGTTAAGCATGTAGTTTCACACACAGTGTTGTGTTGATAGTTTTGAAGAAGATAAGCATGTAGTTTCACACACAGTGTTGTATCGTTAGTTTTGAAGAAGTTAAGCATGTAGTTTCACACACAGTGTTGTATCGTTAGTTTTGAAGAAGTTAAGCATGTACTTACACAAACAGTGTTGTATCGTTAGTTTTCAAGAGGTTAAGCACCTGATTTCACACACAGTGTTGTATTGTTTGTTTTGAAGAAGTTAGGCACGAAGTTTCTAATACAGTGTTATATGGTAAATTCTCATGTAGTTAAGCACATAGATTCACACACAGTGTTGTATCTTTAGTTTTAAGAAGTTAGGCATGTAGATTAATACACAGTGTTGTATTGTTAGTTTTGAAGAAGTTAAGCACGTAGTTTCACACACTGTGTTGTATCGTTAGATTTGAAGAAGTTAACCACGTAGTTTCACACACTGTGTCATATCGTTAGTTTTGAAGAAGTTAAGCATGTACTTTCACACACAATGTTGTATCGTTAGTTTTGAAGAAGTTAAGCATGTACTTTCACACAGTGTAGTAATGTTAGTTTTGAAGAAGTTAAGCATGAGTTTCACACACAGTATTGCATTGTTAGTTTTGAAGAAATTAACCACATAGTTTCACACACAGTGTTGTATCGTTAGTTTTGAAGGAGATAAGCATGTACTTTCACACACAGTGTTGTATCACTAGTTTTGAAGAAGAGAAGCATGTAGTTTCATACACACTGTTATACCATTAGTTTTGAAGAAGTTAAGCACCTAATTTCACACACTGTGTTGTATCGTTAGTTTTGAAGTAATTGAGCACGTAGTTTCTATTCCAGTGTTGTATGGTAATTTCTCATGCAGTTAAGCATATCGGTTCACACACAGTGTTGTATCGTTAGTTTTGAAGAAATTAAGCATGTACTTTCACACACAGTGTTGTATCGTTAGTTTTGAAGAAGTTAAGCACTTATTTCCACATACTGTGTTGTATCGTTAGTTATCATGAAGTTAAGCACGTAGATTTCGTTACAGTGTTGTATAGTTAGTTTTCATGAAGTTAAGCACATAGTTTCACTCAAAGTGTTGTACCGGTAGATTTCAAGAAGTTAAGGACGTAGTTTCACACACAGTGTTGTATCGTTAGCTTTGGAGAAGTTAAGCACATATTTCCACAACTGTGTTGTATCGTTAGTTTTCATGAAGATAAGTACGTAGATTCTCATACAGTGTTATATAGTTAGGTTTCATGACGTTTAGCACATAGTTTCAAACACACTGTTGGAATCGTTACTTTTGAAGAAGTTTAGCACTTGTTTCCACATACTGTGCTGTATCATTAGTTTTCATGAAGTTAAGCATGTAGATTCTCCTACAGTTTTATATAGTAAGTTTTCATGAAGTTAAGTATATGGTTACACTCAAAGTGTTGTAACGGTATTTTTCATGAATTTCAGCATGTAGTTTCACACACAGTGTTGTATGGTTGTTTTTGGACAAGTTAAGCACATAGTCTCACACACAGTGTTGTATCGTTAGTTTTCATTAAGTTAAGCATGTAGATTTTCACCCAACATTATATCGTTAGTTTTGAAGAAGTTAAGCACTTAGTTTCACATACAGTGTTCTGTCGTTAGTTTTCAAGAAGTTCGGCAAGTAGTTTCACACTCAGTGTTATATCGTTAGTTTTGAAGAAGTTAAGCACGTAGTTTCACACACAGTGTTGTATCGTTAGCTTTGGAGAAGTTAAGCACTTAGTTTCACATACTGTGTTGCATCGTTAGTTTTCATCTAGCTAAGTACGTATTTTCTCATACAGTGTTATATAGTTAGTTTTCATTAAGTTAAGCACATGTTTTCAATCACAGTGTTGTATCATTACTTTTGAAGAAGTTTAGCACTTGTTTCCACATACTGTGTTGTATTGTTAGTTTTCATGAAGTTAAGCACGTAGATTCTCCTACAGTGTTATATAGTAAGTTTTCATGAAGTTAAGCACATAGTTTCACTCAAAGCGTTGTACGAGTAGATTTCAAGAAGTTGACCAAGTAGTTTCACACACAGTGTTGTATCGTTAGTTTTGAAGAAGTTAAGCACGTAGTTTCACATACTGTGTTATATGGTAAGTTTTCATGAAGTTAAGCACATGGTTTCACTCTAAGTGTTGTACCGGTACTTTTCATGAAGTTCAGCATGTAGTTTCACACACAGAGTTGTATTGTTAGTTTCGAAGATGTTAAGCAAATAGTCTCACATACAGTGTTGTATCATTAGTATTCATAAGTTAAGCATGTAGATTCTCACCCAATATTATATCGTTAGTTTTGAAGAAGTTAAGCACGTAGTTTCACACACAGTGTTGTATCGTTAGCTTTGGAGAAGTTAATCACTTAGTTTCACATACTGCGTTGTATAGCTAGTTTTCATGTAGCTAAGTAGGTATTTTCTCATACAGTGTTATATAGTTAGTTTTCATTAAGTTAAGCACATATTTTCAAACACAGTGTTGTATCGTTACTTTTGAAGAAGTTTAGCACTTAGTTCCACATACTGTGTAGTATCGTTAGTTTTCATGAAGTTAAGTATGTAGTTTCTCACACAGTGTTACATAGTTTGATTTCATGAAGTTAAGAACATGGTTTCACTCAAAGTGGTGTACCGGTACTTTTGATGAAGTTCAGCATGTAGTTTCACACACAGTGTTGTATCGTTAGTTTTGAAGAATTTAAGCACATAGTCTCACACAAAGTGTTGTATCATTAGTTTTCATTAAGTTAAGCATGGACATTCTCACCCAATATTATATCGTTACTTTTGAAGAATTTTAGCACTTATTTCCACATACTGTGTTGTATCGTTAGTTTTCATGAAGCTAAATACGTAGTTTCTCATACAGTGTTATATAGTCAGATTTCATGAAGTTAAGCACATACTTTCACACACAGTGTTGTATAGTTACTTTTGAAGAAGTTTAGCACTTAGTTCCACATACAGTGTTGTATCGTTAGTTTTCATGTAGCTAAGTACGTATTTTCTCATACAGTGTTATATAGTTAGTTTTCATTAAGTTAAGCACATATTTTCACACACAGTGTTGTATCGTTGTTTTTGAACAAGTTAAGCACATAGTCTCACACACAGTGTTGTATCGTTAGTTTTCATTAAGTTAAGCATGTAGATTTTCACCCAATATTATATGGTTAGTTTTGAAGAAGTTAAGCACTTAGTTTCACATTCTGTGTTGTATCGTTAGTTTTCATGAAGCTAAGTATGTAGATTCTCATAGTGTTATATAGTTAGATTTCATTAAGTTAAGCATGTAGATTCTCACCCAATATTATATCGTTATTTTGAAGAAGTTAAGCAATTAATTTCACATACTGTGTTGTATCGTTAGTTTTCATGAAACTAAGTACGTAGTTTCTCAGACAGTGTTATATAGTTAGATTTCATGAATTTATGCACGCAGTTTCTCACACAATGTTTTATCGTTAGTTTTGGAGAAGTTACGCACTTTTTTCCACATACTGTGTTGTATCGTTAGTTTTCATGAAGTTAAGCACGTAGCTTCTCCTACAGTGTATATAGTAAGTTTTCATGAAGTTAAGCATATACTTTTACACACAGTGTTGTATAGTTACTTTTGAAGAAGTTTAGCACTTAGTTCCACATTCTGTGTTGTATCGTTAGTTTTCATGAAGCTAAGTACGTAGTTTCTCAGACAGTGTTATATAGTTAGATTTCATGAAGTTTTGCACGCAGTTTCTCACACAATGTTTTATCGTTAGTTTTGGAGAAGTTACGCACTTTTTTCCACATACTGTGTTTTATCGTTAGTTTTCATGAGGTTAAGCACGTAGCTTCTCCTACAGTGTATATAGTAAGTTTTCATGAAGTTAAGCACATAGTTTCACTCAAAGTGTTGTACCAGTAGATTTCAAGAAGTTCAGCAAGTAGTTTCACACACAGTGTTGTATCGTTAGCTTTGGAGAAGTTAAGCACTGAGTTTCACATACTGTGTTGTATCGTTAGTTTTCATGTACCTAAGTACCTATTTTCTCATACAGTGTTATATAGTTAGTTTTCATTACGTTAAGCATATATTTTCAAAAACAGTGTAGTATCGTTACATTTGAAGAAGTTTAGCACTTGTTTCCACATACTGTGTTGTATTGTTAGTTTTCATGAAGTTAAGCCCGTAGATTCTCCTACAGTGTTATATAGTAAGTTTTCATGAAGTTAAGCACACAGTTTCACTCAAAGTGTTTTACCGGTAGATTTCATGAAGTTCACCAAGTAGTTTCACACACAGTGTTGTATCGTTAGTTTTGAAGAAGTTAAGCACGTAGTTTCACACACATTGTTGTATTGTTAGTTATGGAGAAGTTAAGCACTTAGTTTCACATACTGTGTTGTATCGTTAGTTTTCATGAAGTTAAGCACGTAGATTCTCCTACAGTGTTATATGGTAAGTTTTCATGAAGTTAAGCACATGGTTTCACTCTAAGTGTTGTACCGGTACTTTTCATGAAGTTCAGCATGTAGTTTCACACACAGTGTTGTATCGTTAGTTTCGAAGATGTTAAGCAAATAGTCTCACATACAGTGTTGTATCATTAGAATTCATAAGTTAAGCATGTAGATTCTCACCCAATATTGTACCGTTAGTTTTGAAGAAGTTAAGCACGTAGTTTCACACACAGTGTTGTATCGTTTACTTTGGAGAAGTTAATCACTTAGTTTCCCATACTGTGTTGTATAGTTAGTTTTCATGTATCTAAGTAGGTATTTTCTCATACAGTGTTATATAGTTAGTTTTCATTAAGTTAAGCACATATTTTCAAACACAGTGTTGTATCGTTACTTTTGAAGAAGTTTAGCAGTTAGTTCCACATACTGTGTTGTATCGTTAGTTTTCATGTAGCTAAGTACGTATTTTCTCATACAGTGTTATATAGTTAGTTTTCATTAAGTTAAGCACATATTTTCACACACAGTGTTGTATCGTTTTTTTGAACAAGTTAAGCACATAGTCTCACACACAGTGTTGTATCGTTAGTTTTCATTAAGTTAAGCATGTAGATTTTCACCCAATATTATATGGTTAGTTTTGAAGAAGTTAAGCACTTAGTTTCACATTCTGTGTTGTATCGTTAGTTTTCATGAAGCTAAGTATGTAGATTCTCATACAGTGTTATATAGTTAGATTTCATTAAGTTAAGCATGTAGATTCTCACCCAATATTATATCGTTATTTTGAAGAAGTTAAGCACTTAATTTCACATACTGTGTTGTATCGTTAGTTTTCATGAAGCTAAGTACGTAGTTTCTCAGACAGTGTTATATAGTTAGATTTCATGAAGTTATGCACGCAGTTTCTCACACAATGTTTTATCGTTAGTTTTGGAGAAGTTACGCACTTTTTTCCACATACTGTGTTGTATCGTTAGTTTTCATGAAGTTAAGCACGTAGCTTCTCCTACAGTGTATATAGTAAGTTTTCATGAAGTTAAGCAAATACTTTTACACACAGTGTTGTATAGTTACTTTTGAAGAAGTTTAGCACTTAGTTCCACATTCTGTGTTGTATCGTTAGTTTTCATGAAGCTAAGTACGTAGTTTCTCAGACAGTGTTATATAGTTAGATTTCATGAAGTTTTGCACGCAGTTTCTCACACAATGTTTTATCGTTAGTTTTGGAGAAGTTACGCACTTTTTTCCACATACTGTGTTTTATCGTTAGTTTTCATGAAGTTAAGCACGTAGCTTCTCCTACAGTGTATATAGTAAGTTTTCATGAAGTTAAGCACATAGTTTCACTCAAAGTGTTGTACCGGTAGATTTCAAGAAGTTCAGCAAGTAGTTTCACACACAGTGTTGTATCGTTAGTTTTGAAAAAGTTAAGCACGTAGTTTCACACACAGTGTTTTATCGTTAGCTTTGGAGAAGTTAAGCACTGAGTTTCACATACTGTGTTGTATCGTTAGTTTTCATGAAGTTAAGTATGTAGTTTCTCACACAGTGTTACATAGTTAGATTTCATGAAGTTAAGCACATATTTTCACACACAGTGTTTTATCGATACTGTTGAAGAAGTTAAGCACTTATTTCCACAAACTGTGTTGTAACTTTAGTTTTCATTTAAGCTTGCAGATCCTCCTACAGTTTTATATAGTAAGTTTTCATGAAGTTAAGAACATGGTTTCACTCAAAGTGTTGTACCGGTAGTTTTGATGAAGTTCAGCATGTAGTTTCACACACAGTGTTGTATCGTTAGTCTCGAAGAATTTAAGCACATAGTCTCACACAAAGTGTTGTATCATTAGTTTTCATTAAGGTAATCATGGAAATTCTCACCCAGTATTATATCATTACTTTTGATGAAGTTTAGCACTTATATCCACATACTGTGTTGTATGGTTTGTTTTCATGAAGCTAAGTATGTAGTTTCTCATACAGTGTTATATAGTCAGATTTCATGAAGTTAAGCACATACTTTCACACACAGTGTTGTATAGTTACTTTTGAAGAAGTTTAACACTTAGTTCCACATACAGTGTTGTATCGTTAGTTTTATGTAGCTAAGTACGTATTTTCTCATACAGTGTTATATAGTTAGTTTTCATTAAGTTAAGCACATATTTTCACACACAGTGTTGTATCGTTGTTTTTGAACAAGTTAAGCACATAGTCTCACACACAGTGTTGTATCGTTAGTTTTCATTAAGTTAAGCATGTAGATTCTCACCCAATATTATATGGTTAGTTTTGAAGAGGTTAAGCACTTAGTTTCACATACTGTGTTGTATCGTTAGTTTTCATGAAGCTAAGTATGTAGATTCTCATACAGTGTTATATAGTTAGATTTCATTAAGTTAAGCATGTAGATTCTCATCCAATATTATATCGTTATTTTGAAGAAGTTAAGCACTTAGTTTCACATACTGTGTTGTATCGTTAGTTTTCATGAAGCTAAGTACATAGTGTCTCATAAAGTGTTATATAGTCAGATTTCATGAAGTTAAGCAAATACTATCACACACAGTGTTGTATAGTTACTTTTGAAGAAGTTTAGCACTTAGTTCCACATTCTGTGTTGTATCGTTAGTATTTATAAAGCTAAGTACGTAGTTTCTCAGACAGTGTTATATAGTTAGATTTCATGAAGTTATGCACGCAGTTTCTCACACAATGTTGTATCGTTACTTTTGGAGAACTTACGCATTTATTTCCTCATACTGTGTTGTATCGTTAGTTTTCATGAAGTTAAGCACGTAGATTCTCCTACAGTGTTATATAGTAAGTTTTCATGAAGTTAAGCACATAGTTTCACTCAAAGTGTTGTACCGGTAGATTTCAAGAAGTTCAGCAAGTAGTTTCACACACAGTGTAGTATCGTTAGCTTTGAAGAAGTTAAGCACATAGTTTCACACACAGTGTTTTATCGTTAGCTTTGGAGATGTTAGCAATTAGTTTCACATACTGTGTTGTATCGTTAGTTTTCATGTAGCTAAGTACGTATTTTCTCATACAGTGTTATATAGTTAGTTTTCATTACGTTAAGCACATATTTTCAAAAACAGTGTTGTATTGTTACTTTTGAAGAAGTTTAGCACTTGTTTCCACATATTGTGTTGTATAGTTAGTTTTCATGAAGTTAAGCACATAGATTCTCCTACAGTGTTATATAGTAAGTTTTCATGAAGTTAAGCACATAGTTTCACTCAAAGTGTTGTACTGGTAGATTTCATGAAGTTCACCAAGTAGTTTCACACACAGTGTTGTATCGTAAGTTTTGAAGAAGTTAAGCACGTAGTTTCACACACAGTGTTGTATCGTTAGTTATGGAGAAGTTAAGCACTTAGTTTCACATACTGTTTTGTATCATTAGTTTTCATGAAGTTAAGCATGTAGATTCTCCTAGAGTGTTATATGGTAAATTTTCATGAAGTTAAGCACATGGTTTCACTCTAAGTGTTGTACCGGTACTTTTCATGAAGATCAGCATGTAGTTTCACACACAGTGTAGTATCATTAGTTTCGAAGAAGTTAAGCAAATAGTCTCACATACAGTGTTGTATCATTAGTATTCATAAGTTAAGCATATAGATTCTCACCCAATATTATATCGTTAGTTTTGAAGAAGTTAAGCACGTAGTTTCACACACAGTGTTGTATCGTTAGCTTTGGAGAAGTTAAGCACTTAGTTTCACATACTGTGTTGTATAGTTAGTTTTCATGTAGCAAAGTAGGTATTTTCTCATACAGTGTTACATAGTTAGTTTTCATTAATTTAAGCACATAGTTTCACCCAAAGTGTTGTATCGATACTGTTGAAGAATTTAAGCACTTATTTCCACATACTGTGTTGTAACTTTAGTTTTCATGAAGTTAAGCATGTAGATCCTCCTACAGTTTTGTATAAAAAGTTTTCATCAAGTTAAGAACATGGTTTTACTCAAAGTGTTGTACAGGTAGTTTTCATGAAGTTAAGCACATAGTTTCACTCAAAGTGTTGTACTGGTAGATTTCATGAAGTTAAGCAAGTAGTTTCACACACAGTGTTGTATCGTTAGTTTTGAAGAAGTTAAGCACGTAGTTTCACACACAGTTTTGTATCGTTAGTTTTGCAGATGTTAAGCAGTTAGTTTCACATATTGTGTTGTATCGTTAGTTTTCATGTAGCTAAGTACGTATTTTCTCATACAGTGTTATATAGTTAGTTTTCATAAAGTTAAGCACATATTTTCAAACACTGTGTTGTATCGTTGCTTTTGAAGAAGATTAGCACCTAGTTCCACATACTGTGTTGTATCATTAGTTTTCATGAAGCTAAGTATGTAGTTTCGCAAACAGTGTTATATAGATACATTTCATGAAGTTAAGCACATGTTTTCACACACAGTGTTGTATTTTTACTTTTGAAGAAGTTAAGCACTTATTTCCACATACTGTGTTGTATCGTAATTTTTAATGAAGTTAAGCATGTAGATTCTCCTACAGTGTTATATAGTAAGTTTTCATGAAGTTAAGCACATAGTTTCACTCAAAATATTGTACCTGTAGATTTCAAGAAGTTAAGCAAGTAGTTTCACACACACTGTTGTATCTTTAGTTTTGAAGAAGTTAAGCACGTAGTTTCACACACAGGTTTGTATCGTTAATTTTGAAGAAGTTAAGCACTTAGTTTCACATACTGTGTTGTATCGTTAGTTTTCATGAAGCTAAGTACGTAGATTCTCATAGAGTGTTATATAGTTAGATTTCATGAAGTTTAGCACATAGTTTCCCATACAGTGTTGGATCGTTACTTTTGAAGAAGTTTAGCACTTATTTCCACATACTGTGTTGTATCATTAGTTTTCATGAAGTTAAGCATGCAGATTCACCTACAGTGTTATATAGTAAGTTTTCATGAATGTAAGCACATAGATTTACACACAGACTGGCATCATAAGTTTTCATGAAGTTAAGCACATAGTTTCACTCAAGGTGTTGTACCGGTAGACTTCAAGAAGTTAAGCAAGTAGTTTCACAAACAGTGTTTTATCGTTAGTTTTGAAGAAGTTAAGCAGGTAGTTTCACACACAGTTTTGTATCGTTAATTTTGAAGAAGTTAAGCACTTAATTTCACATAGTGTGTTGTATCGTTGGTTTTCATGAAGCTAAGTACGTAGATTCTCATAGAGTGTTATATAGTTAGATTTCATGAAGTGGAGCACATAGTTTCACATACAGTGTTGGATCGTTACTTTTGAAGAAGTTTAGCACTTATTTCCACATACTGTGTTGTATCGTTAGTTTTCATGAAGTTAAGCATGTTGATTCTCCTACAGTGTTATATAGTTAAGTTTTCATGAAGTTAAGCACATAGTTTTACACACAGAGTTGCATCATAAGTTTTCATGAATTTAAGCACATAGTTTCACTCGAGTGTTGTCCCGGTAGATTTCATGAATTAAGCAAGTAGTTTCACACACAGTGTTGTATCGTTAGTTTTGAAGAAGTTAAGCACGTAGTTTCACACACAGTTTTGTATCGTTAGTTTTGAAGAAGTTAAGAACTTAGTTTCACATACTGTGTTGTATCGTTAGTTTTCATGTAGCTAAGTACGTATTTTCTCATACACTGTTATATGGTTAGTTTTCATTAAGTCAGCACATATTTTCAAACACAGTGTTGTATTGTTACTTTTAAAAATTTAGCACTTATTTCCACATACTGTGTTGTATCGTTAGTTTTCTTGAAGTTAAGCATGTAGATTCTCCTACAGTTTTATATAGTAAGTTTTAATGAAGATAAGCACATGGTTTCACTCAAAGTGTTGTACAGGTAGTTTTCATGAAGTTCAGCATGTAGTTTCACACACAGTGTTGTATTGTTAGTTCGAAGAACTTAAACACATAGTCTCCCACACAGTGTTGTTTCGTTAGTTTTCATAAAGTTAAGCACGTACATTCTCACCCAAAATTATATCGTTAGTTTTGAAGAAGTTAAGCACTTACTTCCACATAAAGTGTTGTATCGTTAGTTTTCATGAAGCTAAGATCGTAGATTCTCATACAGTGTTATATAGTTAGATTTCATGAAGTTGAGCACATAGTTTCACACACAGTGTTGGATCGTTACTTTTGAAGAAGTTTAGCACATATTTCCACATACTTGTTGTCTCGTTAGTATTCATGAAGTTAAGCATGTAGATTCTCCTACAGTTTTATATAGTAAGTTTTAAGGAAGATAAGCATATGGTTTCACTCAAAGTGTTGTACCGGTAGTTTTCATGAAGTTCAGCATGTTGTTTCAGACACAGTGTTGTATAGTTAGTTTTGAAGATGTTAAGCACATAGTCACACACAAAGTGTTGTATCGTTAGTTTTCATAATGTTAAGCATGTACATTCTCACCCAATATTATATAGTTACTTTTAAAGAAGTTAAGCACTTAGTTTCACATACTGTGTTGTATCGTTAGTTTTTATGAAGCTAATTACGTAGATTCTCATAGAGTGTTATATAGTTTGTTTTCATGAAATTGAGCACATAGTTTCAAATACAGTGTTGGATCATTTCTTTTAAAGAAGTTTAGCACTTATTTCCACATACTGTGTTGTATAGTTAGTTTTCAAGAGGTTAAGCATGTAGATTCTCCTACTGTGTTATATAGTAAGTTTTCATGAAGTTATGCACATAGTTTCACTAAAAGGGTTGTACCGGTAGATTTCTAGAAGTTAAGCAAGTAGTTTCACACACAGTGTTGTATCGTTACTTTTGAAGAAATTAAGTACGTAGTTTCACACACAGTTTTGTATCGTTAGTTTTCGAGAAGTTAAGCACTTAGTTTCACATACTGTGTTGTATCGTTAGTTTTCAGGAAGCTAGTACATATTTTCTCATACACTGTTATATAGTTAGATTTCATCAAGTTGAGCACATAGTTTCACATTCAGTGTTGGATCGTTACTTTTGAAGAAGTTTAGCACTTGTTTCCACATAGTGTGTTGCATCTTTAGTTTTCAAGAAGTTAAGCATGTAGATTCTCCTACAGTGTTATATAGTATGTTTTCATGAAGTTAAGCACATGGTTTCACTCAAAGTGTTGTACCGGTAGTTTTCATGAAGTTCAGCATGTAGTTTCACACACAGTGTTGTATCGTTAGTGTTGAAGAAGTTAAGCACATAGTCTCACACACAGTGTTGTTTCGTTAGTTTTCATAATGTTAAGCACGTACATTCTCACCCAATATTATATCGTTAGTTTTGAAGAAGTTTAGCACTTAGTTCCACATACTGTGTTGTATCGTTAGTTTTCATGAAGCTAGTACGTAGATTCTCATAGAGTGTTATATAGTTAGATTTCATGAAGTTGAGCACAGAGTTTCACATACAGTGTTGGATCGTTACTTTTGAAGAAGTTTAGCACTTATTTCCACATACTGGGTTGTATCGTTAGTTTTCATGAAGTGAAGCATGTAGATTCTCCTACACTGTTATATAGTAAGTTTTCATGAATTTAAGAACATAGTGTTACACACAGAGTTGCATCATAAGTTTTCATGAAGTTAAGCACATAGTCTCATTCAAAGTGTTGTACCGGTAGATTTCAAGAAGTTCAGCAAGCAGTTGCACATAGAGTGTTGTATCGTTAGTTTTGAAGAAGTTAAGCACGTAGTTTCACACACAGTCTTGTATCGTTAGTTTTCGAGAAGTTAAGCACTTAGTTTCACATACTGTGTTGTATCGTTAGTTTTCATGTAGCTAAGTACGTATTTTCTCATACAGTGTTATATGGTTAGTTTTCATTAAGTTCAGCACATATTTTCACACACAGTGTTGTATCGTTAGTTTTCATGAAGTTAAGCACATGGTTTCACTCAAAGTGTTGTACAGGTAGTTTTCATGAAGTTCAGCATGTAGTTTCACACACAGTTTTGTACCGTTAGTTTTGAAGAAGTTAAGGACATAGTCTCACACACAGTGTTGTATAGTTAGTTTTCATAAAGTTAAGCACGTACATTCTCATCCAATAGTATATCGTTAGTTTGAAGAAGTTAAGCACTTAGTTTCACATAGTGTGTTGTATCGTTAGTTTTCATGAAGCTAAGTACGTAGATTCTCATAGAGTGTTATATAGTGAGATTTCATGAAGTTGAGCACATAGTTTCACATACAGTGTTGGATCTTTACTTTTGAAGAAGTTTAGCACTTATTTCCACATACTGTGATGTATCGTTACTTTTCATGAAGTTAAGCATGTAGATTCTCCTACAGTGTTATGTAGTAAGTTTTCATGAATGTAAGCACATAGTTTTACACACAGACTTGCATCATAAGTTATCATGAAGTTAAGGACATAGTTTCACTCCAAGTGTTGTACCGGTAGACTTCAAGAAGTTAAGCAAGTAGTTTCACACACAGTGTTGTATCGTTAGTTTTGAAGAAGTTAAGCACGTAATTTCACACACATATTTGTGTAGTTAATTTTGAAGAAGTTAGGCACTTAGTTTCACATAGTGTGTTGTATCGTTAGTTTTAATGAAGCTAAATACATAGATTCCCATAGAGTGTTATATAGTTAGATTTCATGAAGTTGAGCACATAGTTTCCCATACAGTGTTGGATCGTTACTTTTGAAGAAGTTTAGCACTTATTTCCACATACTGTGTTGTATCGTTAGTTTTCATGAAGCTAGTTCGTAGATTCTCATAGAGTTTTATATAGTTAGATTTCATGAAGTTGAGCACAGAGTTTCACATACAGTGTTGGATCGTTACTTTTGAAGAAGTTTAGCACTTATTTCCACATACTGTATTGTATCGTTAGTTTTCATGAAGTTAAGCACATAGTTTCACTCAAAGTGTTGTACCTGTAGATTACATGAAGTTAAGCAAGGAGTTTCACACACAATGTTGTTTCGTTACTTTTGAAGAAATTAAGCACGTAGGTTCACATATAGTTTTGTATTTTTAGTTTTGAAGAAGTTAAGCACTTAGTTTCACATACTGTGTTGTATCGTTAGTTTTCATGTAGCTAAGTACGTATTTTCTCATACAGTGTAATATTGTTAGTTTTCATTAAGTTCAGCACATATATTCAAAAACAGTGTTGTATCGTCACTTTTGAAGACGTTTAGCATTTATTTCCACATAATGTGTTGTATCATTTGTTTTCATGAAATTAAGCATGTAGATTCTCCTTCAGTGTTATATAGTAAGTTTTCATGAAGTTAAGCACATAGTTTCACTCAAAGTGTTGTACCGGTAGACTTCAAGAAGTTAAGCAAGTAGTTTTACAAACAGTTTTGTATCGTTAATTTTGAAGAAGTTAAGCACTTAGTTCACATACTGTGTTGTATCGTTAGTTTACAGGAAGCTAAGTATGTAGATTCTCATACAGTGTTATATGGTTAGTTTTCATTAAGTTCAGCACATATTTTCAAACACAGTGTTGTATTGTTACTTTTGAAGAAGTTTAGCACTTATTTCCACATACTGTGTTGTATCGTTAGTGTTCATGAATTTAAGCATGTAGATTCTCCTACAGTGTTATATAGTAAAGTTTTCATGAAGTTAAGCACATGGTTTCACTCAAAGGGTTGTACCGGTAGTTTTCATGAAGTTCAGCATGTAGTTTCACACACAGTGTTGTATCGCTAGGTTTGAAGAAGTTAAGCACATAGTCTCATACACAGTGTTGTATCGTTAGTTTTCATAAAGTTAAGCACGTAGATTCTCATCCAATATTATATCGTTAGTTTGAAGAAGTTAAGCACTTAGTTTCACATAGTGTGTTTTACCGTTAGTTTTCATGAAGCTAAGTACGCAGATTCTCATAGAGTGTTATATTGTTAGATTTCATGAAGTTGAGCACATAGTTTCACATACAGTGTTGGATCGTTACTTTTGAAGAAGTTTAGCACTTATTTCCACATACTGTGTTGTATCGTTAGTTTTCATGAAGTTAAGCATGTAGATTCTCCTACAGTGTTATCTAGAAAGTTTTCATGAAGGTAAGCACATAGTTTTACACACAGACTTGCATCATAAGTTTTCATGAAGTTAAGGACATAGTTTCACTCAAAGTATTGTACCGGTAGACTTCAAGAAGTTATGCAAGTAGTTTCACACACAGTGTTGTATCGTTAGTTTTGAAGAAGTTAATCACGTAGTTTCACACACAGTTTTGTATAGTTAATTTTGAAGAAGTTAAGCACTTAGTTTCACATACTGTGTTGTATCGTTAGTTTTCATGAAGCTAAATACGTAGATTCTCATAGAGTGTTATACAGTTAGATTTCATGAAGTTGAGCACATGTTTCCCATACAGTGTTGGATCGTTTCTTGTGAAGATGTTTAGCACTTATTTCCTCATACTGTGTTGTATCCTTAGCTTTCATGACGTTAAGCATGTAGATTCTCCTACAGTGTTATATAGTAAGTTTTCAAGACGGTAAGCACAAGGTTTTACACACAGAGTTGCATCATAAGTTTTTCTGAAGTTAAGCACATATTTTCACTCAAAGTGTTGTACCGGTAGACTTCAAGAAGGTAAGCAAGTTGTTTCACAAACAGTCTTGTATCATTAGTTTTGAAGAAGTTAAGCACGTAGTTTCACACACAGTTTTTTATCGTTAATTTTGAAGAAGTTAAACACTTAGTTTCACATAGTGTGTTGTATCATTAGGTTTCATGAAGCTAAGTACGTAGATTCTCATAGAGAGTTACATAGTTCGATTTCATGATGTGAGCACATAGTTTCACATACAGTGTTGGATCGTTACTTTTGAAGAAGTTTAGCACTTATTTCCACATACTGTGTTGTATCATTAGTTTTCAAGAAGTTAATCATGTAGATTCTTCTACAGTGTTATATAGTAAGTTTTCATGAAGTTAAGCACATGGTTTCACTCAAAGTATTGTACCCGTATTTCATGAAGTTCAGCATGTATTTTCACACACAGTGTTTTATCGTTAGTTTTCATGAAGTTAAGCATGTGGATTCTCCTACAGTTTTATATAGTAAGTTTTCATGAAGTTAAGCACATGGTTTCACTCAAAGTGTTGTACCGGTAGTTTTCATGAAGTTCAGCATGTGGTTTCACACACAGTGTTGTATCGTTAGTTTTCATAAAGTTAAGCACGTAGATTCTCATCCAATATTATATCGTTAGTTTTGAAGAATTTAAGCACTTAGTTTCACATACTGTGTTATATCATTAGTTTTCATGAAGAT
Organism: Mesocricetus auratus; assembly: GCF_017639785.1. Classification (NCBI taxonomy): domain Eukaryota; kingdom Metazoa; phylum Chordata; class Mammalia; order Rodentia; family Cricetidae; genus Mesocricetus; species Mesocricetus auratus. The sequence goes on along the minus strand of NW_024434525.1, from coordinate 83,131 downwards.
AAGTACGTAGATTCTCATAGCGTTTTATATAGTTAGATTTCATGAAGTTGAGCACATAGTTTCACATACAGTGTTGGATCGTTACTTTTGAAGAAGTTTAGCCCTTATTTCCACATACTGTGTTGTATCATTTGTTTTCATGAAGTTAAGCATGTAGATTCTCCTTCAGTGTTATATAGTAAGTTTTCATGAAATTAAGCACATAGTTTCACTCAAAGTGTTGTACCGGTAGACTTCAAGAAGTTAAGCAAGTAGTTTTACAAACAGTTTTGTATCGTTAATTTTGAAGAAGTTAAGCAATTAGTTTCACATACTGTGTTGTATCGTTAGTTTACAGGAAGCTAAGTATGTAGATTCTCATACAGTGTTATATGGTTAGTTTTCATTAAGTTCAGCACATATTTTCAAACACAGTGTTGTATCGTTACTTTTGAGGAGTTTAGCACTTATTTCCACATACTGTGTTGTATCGTTAGTTTTCATGAATTTAAGCATGTAGATTCTCCTACAGTGTTATATAGTAAGTTTTCATGAAGTTAAGCACATGGTTTCACTCAAAGGGTTGTACCGGTAGTTTTCATGAAGTTCAGCATGTAGTTTCACACACAGTGTTGTATCGTTAGTTTTGAAGAAGTTAAGCACATAGTCTCACACACAGTGTTGTATCGTTAGTATTCATAAAGTTAAGCACGTAGATTCTCATCCAATATTATATCGTTAGTTTGAAGAAGTTAAGCACTTAGTTTCACATAGTGTGTTGTATCGTTAGTTTTCATATAGCTAAGTACGTACATTCTCATAGAGTGTTATATAGTTAGATTTCATGATGTTGAGCACATAGTTTCACATACAGTGTTGGATCGTTACTTTTGAAGAAGTTTAGCACTTCTTTCCACATACTGTGTTGTATCATTAGTTTTCATGAAGTTAAGCATGTAGATTGTCCTACAGTGTTATATAGTAAGTTTTCATGAAGGTAAGCACATAGTTTCACTCAAAGTGTTGTACCGGTAAACTTCCAGAAGTTAAGCAAGTAGTTTCACACACAGTGTTGTATCGTTAGTTTTGAAGAAGTTAAGCACGTAGTTTCACACACATTTTTGTATAGTTAATTTTGAAGAATTTAAGCACTTAGTTTCACATACTGTGTTGTATCATTATTTTTCATGAAGCTAAATAGGTAGATTCTCATAGAGTGTTATATTGTTAGATTTCATGAAGTTGAGCACATAGTTTCCCATACAGTGATGGATCGTTACTTTTGAAGATGTTTAGCACTTATTTCCACATACTGTGTTGTATCATTAGTTTTCATGACGTTAAGCATGTAGATTCTCCTACAGTGTTATATAGTAAGTTTTCATGACGGTAAGCACATGGTTTTACACACAGAGTTGCATCATAAGTTTTCATGAAGTTAAGCACATAGTTTCACTCAAAGTGTTGTACCGGTAGACTTCAAGAAGGTAAGCAAGTAGTTTCACACACAGTGTTGTATCATTATTTTTGAAGAAGTTAAGCACGTAGTTTCACACACAGTTTTGTATCGTTAATTTTGAAGAAGTTAAGCACTTAGTTTCACATAGTGTGTTGTATCGTTAGGTTTCATGAAGCTAAGTACGTAGATTCACATAGAGTGTTATATAGTTAGATTTCATGAAGTTGAGCACATAGTTTCACATACAGTGTTGGATCGTTACTTTTGAAGTAGTTTAGCACTTATTTCCACATACTGTGTTGTATCATTAGTTTTCAAGAAGTTAAGCATGTAGATTCTCCTGCAGTGTTATATAGTATGTTTTCATGAAGTTAAGCACATGGTTTCACTCAAAGTATTGTACCCGTAGATTTCATGAAGTTCAGCATGTATTTTCACACACAGTGCTTTATCGTTAGTTTTCATGAAGTTAAGCATATAGATTCTCATGCTGTTTTATATAGTAAGTTTTCATGAAGTTAAGCACATGGTTTCACTCAAAGTTTTGTACCGGTAGTTTTCATGAAGTTCAGCACATAGTCTCACACATAGTGTTATATCATTAGTTTTCATAAAGTTAAGCACGTAGATTCTCATCCAATATTATATCGTTAGTTTTGAAGAATTTAAGCACTTAGTTTCACATACTGTTTTGTATCGTTAGTTTTCATGAAGCTAGTACGTAGATTCTCATAGAGTGTTATATAGTTAGATTTCATGAAGTTGAGCACATAGTTTCACATGCAGTGTTGGATCGTTACTTTTGAAGAAGTTTAGCACTTATTTCCACATACTGTATTGTATCGTTAGTTTTCATGAAGTTAAGCACATAGTTTCACTCAAAGTGTTGTACCGGTAGATTTCATGAAGTTAAGCAAGTAGTTTCACACACAGTGTTGTGTCGTTACTTTTGAAGAAATTAAGCACGTAGGTTCACATACAGTTTTGTATTTTTAGTTTTGAAGAAGTTAAGCACTTAGTTTCACATACTGTGTTGTATCGTTAGTTTTCATGTAGATAAGTACGTATTTTCACATCCAGTGTTATATTGTTAGTTTTCATTAGGTTCAGCACATATATTCAAACACAGTGTTGTATCGTTACTTTTGAAGACGTTTAGCATTTATTTCCACATACTGTGTTGTATCGTTAGTGTTCATGAAGTTAAGCATGTAGATTCTCCTACAGTCTTATATAGGAAGTTTTCATGAAGTTAAGCACATGGTTTCACTCAAAGTGTTGTACCGGTAGTTTTCATGAAGTTCAGCATGTAGTTTCACACACAGTGTTGTATCGTTAGTTCGAAGAAGTTAAGCACATAGTCTCCCACACAGTGTTGTATCGTTAGTTTTCATAATGTTAAGCACGTACATTCTCACCCAATATTATATAGTTAGTTTTGAAGAAGTTAAGCACTTAGTTCCACATACTGTGTTGTATCGTTAGTTTTCATGAAGCTAGTACGTAGATTCTCATAGAGTGTTATATAGTTAGATTTCATGAAGTTGAGCACATAGTTTCACATACAGTGTTGGATCGTTACTTTTGAAGAAGTTTAGCACTTATTTCCACATACTGTGTTGTATCGTTAGTTTTCAAGAAGTTAAGCATGTAGATTCTCCTACAGTGTTATATGGTAAGTTTTCATGAAGTTAAGCACATGGTTTCACTCAAAGTGTTGTACCGGTAATTTTCATGAAGTTCAGCATGTAGTTTCAGACACAGTGTTGTATCGTTAGTTTTGAAGAAGTTAAGCAAATAGTCTCACACACATTGTTGTATCGTTAGTTTTCATAAAGTTAAGCACGTAGATTCTCATCCAATATTATATCGTTAGTTTTGAAGAATTTAAGCACTTAGTTTCACATACTGTGTTATATCATTAGTTTTCATGAAGCTAAGTATGTAGATTCTCATAGAGTGTTATATAGTTAGATTCCATGAAGTTGAGCACATAGTTTCACATACAGTGTTGGATCGTTACTTTTGAAGAAGTTTAGCACTTATTTCCACATACTGGGTTGTATCGTTAGTTTTCATGAAGTGAAGCATGCAGATTCTCCTACAGTGTTATATAGTAAGTTTTCATGAATTTAAGCACATAGTGTTACACACAGAGTTGCATCATAAGTTCTCATGAAGTTAAGCACATAGTTTCATTCAAAGTGTTGTACCGGTAGATTTCAAGAAGTTCAGGAAGCAGTTGCTCATAGAGTGTTGTATCGTTAATTTTGAAGAAGTTAAGCACGTAGTTTCACACACAGTCTTGTATCGTTAGTTTTCGAGAAGTTATACACTTAGCTTCACATACTGTGTTGTATCGTTAGTTTTCATGAAGCTAAATACGTAGTTTGTCATACAGTTTTATATAGTTAGATTTCATTAAGTTAAGCACATCCTTTCACACACAGTGTTGTACAGTTACTTTTGAAGATGTTTAGCACCTAGTTCCACATACTGTGTTGTATCGATAGTTTTCATGAAGTTAAGTATGTAGTTTCTCAGACAGTGTTATATTGTAAGTTTTCATGAAGTTAAGCACATAGTTCTACACACAGAGTTGCATCATAAGTTTTCATGAAGTTAAGCACATATTTTCACTCAAAGTGTTGTACCGGTATATTTCATTAAGTTAAGCAAGTAGTTTCACACACAGTTTTGTATCGTTAGTTTTGAAGAAGTTAAGCACGTAGTTTCACACACAGTTTTGTATCGTTAGTTTTGAAGATGTTTAGCACTTAGTTCCACATACTGTGTTGTATCGTTATTTTTCATGAAGTTGCACCATAAATTTTCATGAAGTTTAGCACTTAGTTTCACATACTGTGTTGTATCGTTAGTTTTCATGAAGCTAAGTATGTAGTTTTTCAAACAGTGTTATATAGTTAGATTTCATGAAGTCAAGCACACGTTTTCACACACAGTGTTGTATGGTTACTTTTGAAGAAGTTTAGCACTTATTTCCACATACTGTGTTGTATCGTTAGTTTTCATGAAGTTAAGCATGTATATCCTCCTACAGTTTTGTATAGTAAGTTGTCATGAAGTTAAGCACATGGTTTCACTCAAAATGTTGTACCGGTAGTTTTCATGAAGTTCAGCATTTAGTTTCACACACAGTGTTGTATCGTTAGTTTTGAAGAAGTTAAGTACATAGTCTCACACACAGTGTTGTATCGTTAGTTTTCATTAAGTTAAGCACGTAGATTCTCACCAAATATTATATGGTTAGTTCTGAAGAAGTTAAGCACTTACTTTCACATCCTGTGTTGTATTGTTAGGTTTCATGAAGCTAAGTACGGAGATTCTCATACAGTATTATATATTTAGATTTCATGAAGTTGAGCACATAGTTTCATACAAAGTGTTGGATCGTTACATTTGAAGAAGTTTAGCACTTATTTCCACATACTGGGTTGTATCGTTAGTTTTCATGAAGTTAAGCATGTAGATACTCCTACAGTTTTATATAGTAAGTTTTCATGAAGTTAATCACATGTTTTCACTCAAAGTGTTGTGTAGGAGTGAACCACACAAAGCTACCCGCCCAACATGGCGGGGTCAAAGTAGAGATAAAATGTAGTGAAAGGAAAAGGGGTCTCCCTCTTTTTCTCCTGGAAGCCAGCCACGCTTCTAACTCCTGGTATGTGCGACTCTCTCTCTCCCTGATAAATAAATATATTGTTTTTCCCTATATAGCCTCGATTAAAGCTATACCTGGTGTGGCAGAAGTGGTTTGGAATTACAGCCCATGCCTGGGATACCGCCTGAATTCGGCATCCCGAGGTGAGTGCTAGTTCGCTCCAGCAGCTGTGGCTACATCGCCCGCGGCCCCGCCGCCCGACCCAGTCGGCCGCTGCACGTACCTGCAGCTGGACCGGGAATAGAGCAATTGGCCTCTCCACGCGGAGCTGTTTTCCCTTCCCCACAAGCCCTGCTGCCCCGCCGGCCGCTGCCGCCCAGCGCCCCCACGCTTGCTGTCCACAGCTGCCGGGTGCTGTTCGCCCGTTCGCAGACACCGCAGCAGTCTATCGCTGCGTGTACCCTGCGCGGACACAGTCAGCCGCTGCGCGTGATCATTGGGCGTCCCCGCCACTGCCGCCGCCACCGTGTGCCGCCCTGCGCCGCCGCCACCGCTCTGCGCCCTGAGCTGCCCCCCCACTCCCCCCCCACGATTGTTCTGCGCTCCTGCCGCCCGCGAAGCGAGCAGAACCGGGACTCAGACCCCTTTGCCGCCAGCCCGCCAACGCCACACGTGCTGCTCACAGCCCACTGCTGCAACTCCCAGTTGCTGACCGCCCGCGCGTTCCAGCCGCCAGCATCCAGGCCATCGGTTGCCCGCTCCCTCCCCCGCTGCCGCCCGCCAAGCAGAACCGGGGACTTTCGTGCCTGATTAATTCTACATTACACTGCCTCAGGAGCTACCAGAGCTTTGCAAGCTCCACTGCTGTGCGGTGAATCTGCCTTCCCAAATCTGCCCATTAAGCTTTCACAGGTTCCTTGGGAGCATCCGATTTTCCGCGGAGAGGTAGCGTTTAGCAGTACACCTCCGCCGTCTGCTGGCCAAGCACGGTAACTACAGGTATTTTAATTTGAGATAATAAAGGAGGTGAATTTTTCCAATTTAGGAATCACCGATTGATGGTAAGAACATCTAATTATAACATGGCAGGTAATTTAACACTGCAGGATTTTGGAGATTTCATTACCAATGTGATGGATTATGTGGTAAAAGACAATTATGATATTTTTCTTACGTATATGTGTGCCATGCTTGTGATTAGTGTATTGATACATATAATCACTTGGAAGAAACATGAGCTTATGTTTCAAAAATTAGAGTAAAATATTCAGGAACAAGTGGATTTGGCTACATTTAATTCAATGTCCGCTAAGACTGACTCTAACCAGGTGGAACTTTCCAATTTAGCAGAGTCAATTAAAAAATTAGAGTCAAAAATTCAGGAACAAGTGGATTTGGTTACGTTTAATTCAATGTCTACTTCATTTATGGTTAAGACTGAGTCTAATCAGGTGGAACTTTCCAAATTATCAGAGTCAATTCAAAAGTTAGAGTTAAAAATTCAGGAACAAGGGGACTTGGTTAAATTTGACCAGGACAACCTTGGAGACACATTCAATTCGATGTCCACTGCATTTATGGCTAAGATGGAATATAACCAGAAGGAATTTTCAAAATAGCAGGGTCGATTCAATCTATGTCTGATAATAATGGCAATCTAGCAGATCGAATGTGTTTTCTGGAAGGAAATATAGATGCCTTTGGAGTTTTCAGGGAGGATGGTATGAAAAGCTTGGAATTTCGTTTAACTGAACAATCCAAAGAGTTAAAACAATCTTTAATGCAGAAAATCCAAGACCTTAATGAACAATCTGAGGACTTGGGACAATTTTTAATGGAGGAAATAGAAGACCTCAATGAACAGTCCAAGGAATTGGAACAATTTTTAATGCAGGAAATACGAGACTTAAAGGATGACATGGTTGCAAAATTTCAATCTTTAGAAGCTACATCCTCTGAAATATCAGAAGTGGAGTCAATGGATGCTAGGCCACTAGGAAATAAACGAAATATGGCTACTAGACATCCTAAGGTGGCCTTTCCAGTAACTGTAGTAGAAAGGTCATCATCACGGAGGCACCAATCTGGTTCCACTACACAGAAATGGGAACCTATTCCCATAAAAGATATGAAAACAATTAAAAATGCGATCATGACTTTTGGGGTCCACAGTACTTATGTAAAACAGTTACTAAACACATGGGCAACTACTAATAAGATAACTCCCTCAGATTGGAATGATTTAATATCTGCAGTGTTGGACCAGTCTACACAAATACAGTGGAAAGCTTTGTGGAGACAGGAAGCCAAGGCCCTTGAACTTCAAGGTTTGAAGGATGGCTTTGATGCTTCTGAAAGTAAGATTATGGGAGAGAAGCAATTTTCTGACCCGCAGGTCCAAGCTGGTTATGATGAGCGTACATTTGATTTATGCAAAACAGCAGCACTAAATGCTTTGGATAAGGTTCGTGAACCAGGGGAAAGAGTTGAAGCATACTCGAAAGTGATACAGGGTCCGAGAGAAAGATTCTCTGAATTCTTACAAAGATTATCCAGAGCAGTAGATTTACAAATAACTGATCCTAATATTAGGCGACTTCTTACAGAATCGTTGGCTTATGAGAATGCAAACCCACATTACAAACAGATACTGTGGCCATTAAAGGTAAGATCAGCACCATTGGAGGAATGGGTCTTATATACAACTAATGTTGAGTATGACAATCCAGAGGCAGGAACTTGGATAGGAGAAGCCATTTCTAAAGGATTTAGGAGGAATCAGGATGAAATATGGCCTACCCAAGAGGAGATACCAAATTGGGTTGGGCAAGCAATCTCTAGAAATTTTAAAAGACATCAAAACTTTAGATGTTTTAATTGTGGTAAAATGGGACATCTGAGTAGGAACTGTAGACAACACATTCCTAGGAATAATTCTTCTACCAGGAATGTGTCAAACAGAAGGCCTCAACCTCCTGGTCTCTGCAGGAGGTGTGGAAAAGGCCGGCATTGGACAAATGAATGCAGATCCACAACAGATAGACAAGGTAGATCTTTAAAGCCAAAAAACGGATCTCAGGGGCTCAACCGAGCCCCAAAAAGAGAGATTATCCGGTCATTCCCAGTGACAGTGGAGGACAGCCTCTCCCAGGACAATTAGAAGATCCACTGCCCATTGTAAATTATACGGCACTGGACAATACATTAGCTCCAGAGGATGAATCAATTACATCAGGAGGAGATACAAAACATATATTTTGGCAAACTTCTATACAATATCATAGACCCAAGCTGGCAGTTAAGGTAAATAATAAGGTAATTTACGGTCTACTGGACACAGGCAGTGATGTCACTATCCTTAATCAGCAGTCCTGGCCACACGACTGGGCTTTAAAAGAGGCTAATGTTCAATTCTTAGGGATTGGAACCCTATCTGAAGTTAAACAGAGCGTTAGATGGATTGACTTTATTGGGCCAGAAGGACAGAGAGGAAGGTTAAAGCCATACGTTGCAGATATTGCTATAAACCTCTGGGGTCGTGATCTACTCCAGCAATGGAATACACAGATTAACATTCCTCCTGTATCAGCTAGGAATCATAGACAAGCTTCTAGTGGTACAAAGAATAAAGTAAGGCAGTACAGAAAACAGATGCCAAATGTACAGGCTGTACAGATGCAAGATGCTAGTGCCAAACCAACAGAGCAACCAAAAGCTCTACCCTTAAAATGGCTGACAGATGAACCCGTCTGGGTGGGTCAATGGCCTATGACATCTGAGAAGTTAGAGGCTTTGGAGAAGTTAGTTCAGGAACAGTTAGATGCTGGACATATTGAGGAATCAACTAGTGCATGGAATTCACCTGTTTTTGTTGTCAAGAAGAAGTCTGGTAAGTGGAGAATGGTTACTGATCTTAGAGCCATCAACAAGGTAATTCAGCCTATGGGGTCTCTACAACCTGGGATGCCGTTACCTTCTCTAATTCCTAAGGATTGGCCAATTATAGTTATAGACTTAAAAGATTGTTTCTTCACCATACCGTTACAAGAAAACGACAGAGAAAAGTTCGCCTTCACGGTACCTACCTATAATAATTCCCGTCCGGTACAGAGATTCCAGTGGAAGGTACTACCTCAAGGTATGTTAAACAGTCCAACTTTGTGTCAATATTTTGTGAATAAACCTCTAGAAATAATTCGTAAAAAATTTCCACATTCGTTAATATATCATTATATGGATGACATATTATTGTCTGATTCAAATAAGGATACATTGGAAAAGATGTTTGAAGCAGTAAAAGAAACTTTGCCTCGCTGGGGATTACAAATTTCCCCAGAAAAAATACAAAGAGGAGATTCTATTAACTATTTAGGTTATAAAATAGATGCTCAGAAAATTAGACCACAGAAAGTACAGATTAGAAGAGATCGTTACCGGACTCTTAATGATCTTCAAAAACTATTAGGTGAAATCTCTCAATTACAGACAATTATCGGTGTAGAAGGGCATGATTTGAAACATTTGAAAATGGCTTTAAAAGGAGATAAAGATCTAAACAGCCCACGAGTACTATCAGCTGAGGCTGAAAAAGAATTAGAATGGGTAGAAAAGAGAATATTAGAAGCACATGTGGACCGTGTGGATCCAAACCTGGATTGTATTCTAGTTATTTTACCATCTAGAGAATACCCCTCAGGAATATTAATGCAGAGGGAAGACATCATACTAGAATGGGTATTTCTGCCACATAAACAGAATAAAAAATTGAAAACATATATAGAAAAGATCTCTGATTTGATATTAAAAGGTAAGTTAAGGCTTCGTCAATTGACTGGGAAAGATCCAGCTGAAATTATTGTACCTTTAACAAATGATGAAATTTCCTCCTTATGGAAAGATAATGAGTATTGGCAAATAGCTTGCAGTGACTTTTTGGGAACTATTAGTAATAACTATCCCAAAACAGAGAGAATAAAATTCATAAAGAAAACAATTTGGATTCTTCCACGTATCGTGAGACAAACACCTATTTCTGGAGTTCTTACCTTCTACACGGATGCAAACAAATCAGGTAAGGCAGGGTATAAATCAGGAAATATAAGTAAAGTAGTTCAAAGCCCTTACAACTCCGTACAAAAGGCAGAGTTATATGCCATTCTCATGGTACTTAAAGACTTTACAGAGCCTCTAAATATAGTCACGGATTCTCAGTATGCGGAAAGAGTTGTCTTGCATATTGAGACTGCAGAATTTGTTCCTGATAGTACAGAATTAACCTCATTATTTTTACAATTACAGGAAACCATCAGAAACAGGACTCATCCTATATATATAACACACATCAGGTCCCATACAGGTTTGCCAGGTCCTCTGGCACAAGGCAATGATGAAATTGATCGTTTGTTAGTAGGTAATGTGTTGGAAGCTTCAGAATTTCATAAGAAACACCATGTCAACAGCAAAGGTTTAAAGAAGGATTTTTCTATCACCTGGCAACAAGCCAAAGAAATAGTAAAAAATTGCCCCAGTTGCTCCTTCTACAATCAAACTCCATTACCAGCAGGTTGTAATCCTAAAGGTATTCATAGAAATGAACTTTGGCAAATGGATGTATTTCACTTCCCAGAATTTGGCAGTTTAAAATATGTACACCATACCATAGACACGTTCTCAGGATTCCAATGGGCTACTGCCCTCAGCTCTGAAAAGGCTGACTCTGTTATTACACACCTCTTAGAGGTGATGGCTGTTATGGGTATACCTAAAACGATAAAAACTGACAATGCTCCAGCATATGTCTCCAGTAAGTTGGAACAATTCTTCAAATATTATAATATAAAACATGTAACTGGTATACCTTACAATCCCACAGGACAAGCAGTGATTGAAAGATCTAACCGAACCTTAAAAGAAATGCTTCATAAGCAGCCGGGGAGAACAAAGACCCCTAAACACAGGTTACACAATGCTTTACTAACATTGAATTTTCTTAATGCTGATGAAAAAGGACAAACTGCAGCAGAAAGACACTGGACTACAGAGAAGACTTCTGAATTGAACCAACCAGTGTATTTTAAGGATGTTATGACCTCAGTCTGGAAACCAGGATATGTGTTACGTTGGGGAAGGGGCTATGCTTTTGTTTCCACAGGAGAAGAAAAGCTTTGGATCCCATCTAAATTAATTAAGATTCGATCAGAACAGAAAACGTCTCAGGAGGAGGAAGGATGACAGCTCATCTACAAGGTCTGCTAAGCATAAGGAGACCTCATAAAAGGAAAGAGAAGTATTCTGTTTGTGTCTTTACAGGACAATTAGAAAACCCTAGGTATATGGATACCTAAAGAAGAAAGGATAGCTACTCAGAGGACCACCAAACATGAAATAATGTGATGTGTTATCAATGTCTACATCTCTGTATTGTGTTATTATAATTTCTATTTCTTCCACTTCTTAATATGCCTGAGTCCCAATTCATTTAATTATTGCTGGCTTTGGAGTTGGATTGGCTCTCCTACTTTAAACCCAAGCATATTGTTAAAATGTAATTCAGACTTTCTGTATTATATCAAAGAGCCATTGATATAAGACAGAAACAACAACAAAAAAAGACATACATATATGGGGACTGTCATCCGTGTATATTTGATTTTTCTAAAACTCTAATCTCCTTTATGTGTATTATCTTCCTCAGGGTTGCCTTTTCCAGTATTCATACACATAGAAGTTAAGAATTTCTGTGCTAACATTAATATTTCAGTTTTCTAGAGACAAAGGGATTTCTTGACAGTGATCTTCAACTGCTTCAGAAAGACCATGTGGATTCACTTTCCCAACTCTGCCTGATTCGACTGGATACATCTGAACTGCCCCACATCATCGACCCCACCTGACAGGCACCATCCTGAAACCAGCTTGGAACTACATCACCCGACACATCGTCAGGCCAAGAAACTGATACAGTGCATCTTCTACAATCTGATCAGAGCTTCAGACAAGAGCTTCAATCAAAATCAGAAATCTAATCCGGAACTTCAGTCAAGCCTCTCCTGCAAAACGACCTATTTAAGACTCTTGTTATACTAACAATTTTTTCCCACAGGTCCCCATGATTGTCATCGTCCCACTTCAGCAGGAAGTAACTTTGAGAATTCCACGTCCCCTCTCCCTACTATTGACATAAAAGGATAGTTTACCCCTGTTAGTGTAATTTGCAATTATTTAGGGTTGGAACCGGAAGGAGGTGTTCAGACTTAGGCATCCCTTTCGGATAAGTTTAGAATTTAGGTGGAATGGATATGTTTAGTTTAGGATAAGTAGATTGTAACTTAATTATCACCCTCTATGTATATATGTTGTATATGTTTGAGTTTGTATCAAATTTAAATCTTCTATTTAGACTAGAAGGGGAATTGTAGGAGTGAACCCCACAAAGCTACCCGCCCATCAGGGCGGGGTCAAGGTAGAGATAAAAGGTAGTGAAAGGAAAAGGGGCCTCCCTCTTTTTCTCCTGGAAGCCAGCCACGCTTCTAACTCCTGGTATGTGCGACTCTCTCTCTCCCTGATAAATAAATATATTGTTTTTCCCTATATAGCCTCGATTACCGCTATAGTTTTGTATCCTGAGTTTTCATGAAGTTAAGCAAGCAGATTCTAACACAGTGTTGTATCGTTAGTTTTCATCAAGTTAAGCTTGTAGTTTCTCACACAGTGTTGTATCGTTAGTTTTCATGAAGTTAAGCGCGTAGTTTCACAAAAAGTGTTGTATCATTAGTTTTCATGGAGTTAAGCAAGCAGATTCTCACACAGTGCTGTATCGTTAGTTTTCATGAAAATAAGCATGTGGTTTCTCACACAGTGTTGTATTGTAACTTTTCAAGAAAGTAAGCACACGATCTCACAAACAGTGTTGTATCCTTAGTATACATGATGTTAAGTCATTAGTTTCACAAACAGTGTTGTGTCGTTAGTTTTCAGGGTGTTAAGCAACCAGGTTGTCACACATTGTTGTGTCATTAGTTTTCATGAGTTAAGCTTGTAGTTGTTCACAGAGTGTTGCATCAGGTGTTTTCATGAAGCTAAGCAAATAGGTTCACAAACAGTGTTGTATCTTTAGTTTTCATGAAGTTAAGGGCATAGTATCACAAACTATGTTGTATCGTTAGTTTTCATGAAGATAAGCATGTAGATTCTCAAACAGTTTGGTATCGTTAGTTTTCATCAAGTTAAGCATGTAGATTCTCACACAGTGTTATATCCATAGTTTTCATGGAGTTAAGCAAGCAGATTCTCACACAGTGTTGTATCGTTAGTTTTCATCAAGTTAAGCTTGTAGTTTCTCACACAGTGTTGTATCGTTAGTTTTCATGAAAATAAGCATGTAGTTTCTCACACAGTGTTGTATTGTAACTTTTCAAGAAAATAAGCACAAGGTTTCACAAACATTGTTGTATCCTTAGTATTCACGAAGTTAAGCCATTAGTTTCACAAACAGTGTTGTGTCGTTAGATTTCCGGGAGTTAAGCAAGCAGGTTGTTCACACAGTGTTGTATCATGAGTTTTCATGAAGCTAAGCAAGAAGATTCACAAACAGTTTTGTATCTTCAGTTTTCATGAAGTTAAGCGCGTAGTTTCACAAACAGTGTTGTAACGTTAGTTTTCATGGAGATAAGCAAACAGATTCTCACACAGTGTTGTATCGTTATTTTTCATCGATTTAGGCTTGTAGTTTCTCACACCGTGTAGTATCGTTAGTTTTCATGAAAATAAGCATGTAGTTTCTCACACAGTGTTGTATTGTAACTTTTCAAGAAAGTAAGCACACGGTTTCACAAACAGTGTTGTATCCTTAGTATTCACTAAGTTAAGCCATTAGTTTCACAAACAGTGTTGTGTCGTTAGATTTCCGGGAGTTAAGCAAGCAGGTTGTTCACACAGTGTTGTATCATGAGTTTTCATGAAGCTAAGCAAGTAGATTCACAAACAGCTTTGTATCTTCAGTTTTCATGAAGTTAAGCGCGTAGTTTCACAAACAGTGTTGTAACGTTAGTTTTCATGGAGATAAGCACACAGATTCTCACACAGTGTTGTATCGTTATTTTTCATCGATTTAAGCTTGTAGTTTCTCACACAGTGTTGTATCCTGAGTTTTCCTGAAGTTAAGCAAGTAGTTTCACAAACAGTGTTGTATCGTTAGTTTTCATGAAATTAAGCAGGAAGTTTCTCACACAGTATTGTATCGTTACATTTCATGGAGTTAAGCAAGCAGATTCTTACACAGTGTCGTATCTTTAGTTTTCATGAAAATAGCATGTGGTTTCTCACACAGTGTTGTATTGTAACTTTTCAAGAAAGTAAGCACACAGTTTCACAAACAGTGTTGTATCCTTAGTATTCACGAAGTTAAGCCATTAGTTTCACAAACAGTGTTGTGTCATTAGATTTCACGGAGTTAAGCAAGCAGGTTGTTCACACAGTGTTGTATCATAAGTTTTCATGAAGTTAAGCTTGTAGTTGTTCACATAGTGTTGTATCATGAGATTTCATGAAGCTAAGCAAGTAGGTTCACAAACAGTGTTTTATCTTTAGTTTTCATGAAGTTAAGCGCGTAGGTTCAAAAACAATGTTGTAAAGTTAGTTTTCATGAAGATAAGCAAGCAGATTCTCACACAATGTAGTATCGTTAGTTTTCATGAAGTTAAGGGCATAGTTTCACAAACTATGTTGTATCATTAGTTTTCATGAAGATAAGCATGTAGATTCTGAAACAGTTTGGTATCGTTAGTTTTCATCAAGTCAAGCATGTAGACTCTCACACAGTGTTGTATCCATAGTTTTCATGAAGTTAAGAAACTAGCTACAAACATTGTTGTGTCGTTAGTTTTCATGGAGTTAAGCAAGCAGATTCTCACACAGTGTTGTATCGTTAGTTTTCATCAAGTTAAGCTTGTAGTTTCTCACACAGTGTTGTATCCTGAGTTATAATGAAGTAATTGCGTAGTTTCACAAACTATGTTATATCGTTAGTTTTCATGAAGAAATGCATGTAGATTCTCAAACAGTTTGATATCGTTAGTTTTCATCAAGTTAAGCATGTAGTTTCTCACACAGTGTTGCATCCATAGTATTCATGACGTTAAGCGCGTAGTTTCCCAAACAGTGTTGTATCATTAGTTTTCATGGAGTTAAGCAAGCAGATTCTCACACAGTGCTGTATCGTTAGTTTTCATGAAAATAAGCATGTGGTTTCTCACATAGTGTTGTATTGTAACTTTTCAAGAAAGTAAGCACACGATCTCACAAACAGTGTTGTATCCTTAGTATACATGATGTTAAGTCATTAGTTTCACAAACAGTGTTGTGTCGTTAGTTTTCAGGGTGTTAAGCAACCAGGTTGTCACACATTGTTGTGTCATTAGTTTTCATGAGTTAAGCTTGTAGTTGTTCACAGAGTGTTGCATCAGGTGTTTTCATGAAGCTAAGCAAATAGGTTCACAAACAGTGTTGTATCTTTAGTTTTCATGAAGTTAAGGGCATAGTATCACAAACTATGTTGTATCGTTAGTTTTCATGAAGATAAGCATGTAGATTCTCAAACAGTTTGGTATCGTTAGTTTTCATCAAGTTAAGCATGTAGATTCTCACACAGTGTTGTATCCATGGTTTTCATGGAGTTAAGAAAGTAGTCTTCAAACATTGTTGTTTCGTTAGTTTTCATGGAGTTAAGCAAGCAGATTCTCACACAGTGTTGTATCGTTAGTTTTCATGAAAATAAGCATGTAGTTTCTCACACAGTGTTGTATTGTAACTTTTCAAGAAAATAAGCACAAGGTTTCACAAACATTGTTGTATCCTTAGTATTCACGAAGTTAAGCCATTAGTTTCACAAACAGTGTTGTGTCGTTAGATTTCCGGGAGTTAAGCAAGCAGGTTGTTCACACAGTGTTGTATCATGAGTTTTCATGAAGCTAAGCAAGTAGATTCACAAACAGTTTTGTATCTTCAGTTTTCATGAAGTTAAGCGCGTAGTTTCACAAACAGTGTTGTAACGTTAGTTTTCATGGAGATAAGCAAACAGATTCTCACACAGTGTTGTATCGTTATTTTTCATCGATTTAAGCTTGTAGTTTCTCACACAGTGTTGTATCCTGAGTTTTCCTGAAGTTAAGCAAGTAGTTTCACAAACAGTGTTGTATCGTTAGTTTTCATGAAATTAAGCAGGAAGTTTCTCACACAGTATTGTATCGTTACTTTTCATGGAGTTAAGCAAGCAGATTCTTACACAGTGTCGTATCTTTAGTTTTCATGAAAATAGCATGTGGTTTCTCACACTGTGTTGTATTGTAACTTTTCAAGAAAGTAAGCACACAGTTTCACAAACAGTGTTGTATCATTAGTATTCATGAAGTTAAGCTATAGTTTCACAAACAGTGTTGTGTTGTTAGTTTTCAGGGAGTTAAGGAAGCAGGTTGTCACACATTGTTGTATCATAAGTTTTCATGAAGTTAAGCTTGTAGTTGTTCACACAGTGTTGTATCATGAGTTTTCATGAAACTAAGCAAGTAGGTTCACAAACAGTGTTGTATCTTTAGTTTTCATGAAGTTAAGCATGTAGTTTCACAAACTATGTTGTATCATTAGTTTTCATGAAGATAAGCATGTAGATTCTGAAACAGTTTGGTATCGTTAGTTTTCATCAAGTCAAGCATGTAGACTCTCACACAGTGTTGTATCCATAGTTTTCATGAAGTTAAGAAACTAGTCTACAAACATTGTTGTGTCGTTAGTTTTCATGGAGTTAAGCAAGCAGATTCTCACACAGTGTTGTATCGTTAGTTTTCATCAAGTTAAGCTTGTAGTTTCTCACAAAGTGTTGTATCCTGAGTTTTCATGAAGTTAAGTGCATAGTTTCACAAACAGTGTTGTATCGTTAGGTTTCATGGAGTTAAGCAAGCAGATTCTCACACAGTGTTGTATAGTTAGTTTTCATGAAGTTAAGCTTGTAGTTTCTCACACAGTGTTGTATCGTTAGTTTTCATGAAAATTAGCATGTAGTTTCTCACACAGTGTTGTATTGTAACTTTTCAATAAAGTAAGCACATGGTTTCACAAACAATGTTGTGTCCTTAGTATTCATGAAGTTAATCCATAAGTTTCACAAACAGTGTTGTATCGTTAGTTTTCAGGGAGTTAAGCAAGCAGGTTGTCACACAGTGTTTTATCCATAGTTTTCATAACGTTAAGCTTCTAGTTATTTACACAGTGTTGTATCATGAGTTTTCATGAAGCTAAGCATGTAGTTTCACAAACAATGTTGTATAGTTAGTTTTCATGAAGATAAGCAAGCAGATTCTCACACAGTGTTGTATCGTTAATTTTCATGAAGTTAAGAGCATAGATTCACATACTATGTTGATCGTTAGTTTTCATGAAGATAAGCATGTAGATTCTCAAATAGTTTGGTATCGCCAGTTTTCATCAAGTTAAGCATGTAGTTTCTCACACAGTGTTGTATCCATAGTTTTCATGAAGTTAGGAAAGTAGTTTACAAACATTGTTTTATCGTTAGTTTTCATGGAGTTAAGCAAGCAGATTCTCAAACAGTGTTGCATCGTTAGTTTTCAAGAAAATAAGCATGTGGTTTCTCACACAGTGTTGTAATGTAACCTTTCAAGAAAGTAAGCAAACGGTTTCACAAACAGTGTTGTATTCTTAGTATTCATGAAGTTAAGTCATTAGTTTCACAATTGGTGTTGTGTCGTTAGTTTTAAGGGATTTAAGCAATCAGGGTGTCACACAGTGTTGTATCATCAGTTTTCATGAAATTAAGCTTGTAGTTGTTCACACAGTGTTATATCATGAGTTTTCATGAATCTAAGCAAGTAGGTTCACAGTGTTGTAACTTTAGTTTTCATGAAGTTAAGTGCGTAGTTTCACAAACAATGTTGTATAGTTTGTTTTCATGAAGATAAGCAAGCAGATTCTTACTAGTGTTGAATCCTGAGTTTTCATGAAGTTAAGCGCGTAGTTTCACAAACAGTGTTGTACCGTTAGTTTTCATGGAGTTAAGCAAGCAGATTCTCACAAAGTGTTGTATCATTACTTTTCATCAAGTTAAGCTTGTAGTTTCTCACACAGTGTTGTATCCATAGTTTTCATGACGTTAAGGACATAGTTACACAAACAGTGTTGTATCGTTAGTTTTCATGGAGTTACGCAAGTAGATTCTCACACAGTGTTGTATCCTTAGTATTCATGAAGTTAAGCTTGTAGTTTCTCACACAGTGTTGTATCCTGAGTTTTCATGAAGTTAAGCACGTAGTTTCACAAACAGTGTTGTATTGTTAGTTTTCATGAATTAAGCATGATGTTTCTCACACAGTGTTGTATCGTTAGTTTTCATGCCGTTAAGCAAGCAGATTCTCACACAGTGTTGTATCGTTAGTTTTCATGAAAATAAGCATGTAGCTTCTCACACAGTGTTGTATCGTTAGTTTTCATGAAGTTAAGCTTATAGTTTCTCACACATTTGTGTGTCGTTAGATTTTAGGGAGTTAAGCAAGCAGGTTGTTCACGCAGTGCTGTATCATGAGATTTCGTGAAGTTAAGCTTGTAGTTATTCACATAGTGTTGTATCATGAGTTTGCAAGAAGCTAAGCAAGCAGGTTCACAAACAGTGTTGTATCTTTAGTTTTCATGGAGTTAAGCTCGTAGTTTCACAAACAATGTTTTATAGTTAGTTTTCATGAAGATAAGCAAGCAGATTCTCACACAGTGTTGTATCGTTAGTTTTCATGAAGTTAAGGGCGTAGTTTCACAAACTATGTTGTATCGTTATTTTTCATGAAGATAAGCATGTAGATTCTCAAACAGTTTGGTATCGTTAGTATTCATCAAGTTAAGCATGTAGTTTCTCACACAGTGTTGTATCCATAGTTTTCATGAAGTTAAGAAAGTGGTCTACAAACATTGTTGTATCGTTAATTTTCATGGAGTTAAGCTTGTAGTTTCTCACACAGTGTTGTATCGTTAGTTTTCATGAAAGTAAGCATGTAGTTTCTCACACAGTGTTGTATCGTTAGTTTTCATGAAGTTAAGCTTGTAGTTTCTCACACATTTGTGTGTCGTTAGATTTTAGGGAGTTAAGCAAGCAGGTTGTTCACGCAGTGCTGTATCATGCTTTTCATGAAGTTAAGCTTGTAGTTATTCACATAGTGTTGTATCATGAGTTTGCAAGAAGCTAAGCAAGCAGGTTCACAAACAGTGTTGTATCTTAATTTTCATGAAGTTAAGCTCGTAGTTTCACAAACAATGTTGTATAGTTAGTTTTCACGAAGATAAGCAAGCAGATTCTCACACAGTGTTGTATCGTTAGTTTTCATGAAGTTAAGGGCGTAGTTTCACAAACTATGTTGTATCGTTATTTTTCATGAAGATAAGCATGTAGATTCTCAAACAGTTTGGTATCGTTAGTATTCATCAAGTTAAGCATGTAGTTTCTCACACAGTGTTGTATCCATAGTTTTCATGAAGTTAAGAAAGTGGTCTACAAACATTGTTGTATCGTTAATTTTCATGGAGTTAAGCTTGTAGTTTCTCACACAGTGTTGTATCGTTAGTTTTCATGAAAGTAAGCATGTAGTTTCTCACACAGTGTTGTATCGTTAGTTTTCATGAAGTTAAGCTTGTAGTTTCTCACACATTGGTGTGTCGTGAGATTTTAGGGAGTTAAGCAAGCAGGTTGTTCACACAGTGTTGTATCATGAGTTTTCATGAAGTGAAGCTTGTAGTTGTTCACATAGTGTTGTATCATGAGTTTTCATGAAGCTAAGCAAGTAGGTTTACAAACAGTGTTGTATCTTTATTTGTCATGAAGTTAAGCTTGTAGTTTCACAAACAATGTTGTAAAGTTAGGTTTCATGAAGATAAGCAAGCAGAGTCTCACACAGTGTTGTATCGTTAGTTTTCATGAAGTTAAGGGCGTAGTTTCACAAACTATGTTGTATCGTTAGTTTTCATGAAGATAAGCATGTACATTCTCATACAGTTTGGTATCGTCAGTTTTCATCAAGTTAAACATGTAATTCTCACACAGTGTTGTATCCTGAGTTATCATGAAGTAAGTGCGTAGTTTCACAAACTATGTTGTATCGTTAGTTTTCATGGAGTTAATCAAGCAGATTCTCTCACAGTGTGCTATCGTTATTTTCATGAATTTAAACTAGTAGTTTCTCACACAGTGTTGTATCCTGAGTTTTAATGAAGTTAAGCGCATAGTTTCACAAACAGTGTTGTATCGTTAGTTTTCATGAAGTTAAGCTTGTAGATTCTCACACAGTTTTGTATCCTGAGTTTTCATGAAGTTAAGCGCGCAGTTTCACAAACAGTGTTGTATTGTTAGTTTTCATGAAATTAAGCATAATGTTTCTCACACAGTGTTGTATCGTTAGTTTTCATGGAGTTAAGCAAGCAGATTCTCACACAGTGTTGTATCGTTAGTTTTCATGAAGTTAAGCTTGTAGTTTCTCACACAGTGTTGTATCCTGTGTTTTCATGTCGTTAAGCGCGTAGTTTCACAAACAGTGTGTATTGTTAGTTTTCATGAAATTAAGCATGATGTTTCTCATACAGTGTTGTGTCGTTAGTTTTCATGAAAATAAGCATGTGGTTTCTCACACAGTGTTGTATTGTAACGTTTCAAGAAAGGAAGCACACGGTTTCACAAACAGTGTTGTATCCTTAGTATTCATGAAGTTAAGCCAATAGTTTCATAAACAGTGTTGTGTCGTTAGTTTTCAGGGTGATAAGCAACCAGGTTGTCACACATTGTTGTGTCATTAGTTTTCATGAAGTTAAGCTTGTAGTTGTTCACAGAGTGTTGTATCATCTGTTTTCATGAAGCAAACAAGTAGTTTCACAAACAGTGTTTTATCTTTAGTTTTAATGAAGTTAAGCATGTAGTTTCACTAACAATATTGTATAGTTAGTTTTCATGAAGATAAGCAACCAGATTCTCATACAGTGTTGTATCGTTAGTTTTCATGAAGTTAAGGGCATAGTATCACAAACTATGTTGTATCGTTAGTTTTCATGAAGATAAGCATGTAGATTCTCAAGCAGTTTGGTATCGTTAATTTTCATCAAGTTAAGCATGTAGATTCGCACACAGTGTTGTATCCATAGTTTTCATGGAGTTAAGAAAGTAGTCTACAAACTTTGTTGTATCGTTAGTTTTCATGGAGTTAATCAAGCAGATTCTCACACAGTGTTGTGTCATTAGTTTTCATCAAGTTAAGCTTGTAGTTTCTCACAAAGTGTTGTATCCTGAGTTTTCATGAAGTTAAGCGCATAGTTGCACAAACAGTGTTGTATCGTTAGTTTTCATGGAGTTAAGCTTGTAGTTTCTCACACAGTGTTGTATTGTAACTTTTCAAGAAAGTAAGCACACGGTTTCAAAAACAGTGTTGTATCCTTAGTATCCACGAAGTTAAGCCACAAACAGTGTTGTTTCATCAGATTTCAGGGAGTTAAGCAAGCAGGTTGTTCACACAGTGTTGTATCATGAGTTTTCATGAAGCTAAGCAAGTAAATTCACAAACAGTGTTGTATCTTTAGTTTTCATGAAGTTAAGCGCATAGTTTCACAAACAGTGTTGTATTGTTAGTTTTCATGAATTAAGCATGATGTTTCTCACACAGTGTTGTATCGTTAGTTTTCATGCCGTTAAGCAAGCAGATTCTCACACAGTGTTGTATCGTTAGTTTTCATGAAAATAAGCATGTAGCTTCTCACACAGTGTTGTATCGTTAGTTTTCATGAAGTTAAGCTTATAGTTTCTCACACATTTGTGTGTCGTTATATTTTAGGTAGTTAAGCAAGCAGGTTGTTCACGCAGTGCTGTATCATGAGATTTCATGAAGTTAAGCTTGTAGTTATTCACATAGTGTTGTATCATGAGTTTGCAAGAAGCTAAGCAAGCAGGTTCACAAACAGTGTTGTATCTTTAGTTTTCATGAAGTTAAGCTCGTAGTTTCACAAACAATGTTGTATAGTTAGTTTTCATGAAGATAAGCAAGCAGATTCTCACACAGTGTTGTATCGTTAGTTTTCATGAAGTTAAGGGCATAGTTTCACAAACTATGTTGTATCGTTATTTTTCATGAAGATAAGCATGTAGATTCTCAAACAGTTTGGTATCGTTAGTATTCATCAAGTTAAGCATGTAGTTTCTCACACAGTGTTGTATCCATAGTTTTCATGAAGTTAAGAAAGTGGTCTACAAACATTGTTGTATCGTTAATTTTCATGGAGTTAAGCTTGTAGTTTCTCACACAGTGTTGTATCGTTAGTTTTCATGAAAGTAAGCATGTAGTTTCTCACACAGTGTTGTATCGTTAGTTTTCATGAAGTTAAGCTTGTAGTTTCTCACACATTTGTGTGTCGTTAGATTTTAGGGAGTTAAGCAAGCAGGTTGTTCACGCAGTGCTGTATCATGCTTTTCATGAAGTTAAGCTTGTAGTTATTCACATAGTGTTGTATCATGAGTTTGCAAGAAGCTAAGCAAGCAGGTTCACAAACAGTGTTGTATCTTTAGTTTTCATGAAGTTAAGCTCGTAGTTTCACAAACAATGTTGTATAGTTAGTTTTCACGAAGATAAGCAAGCAGATTCTCACACAGTGTTGTATCGTTAGTTTTCATGAAGTTAAGGGCGTAGTTTCACAAACTATGTTGTATCGTTATTTTTCATGAAGATAAGCATGTAGATTCTCAAACAGTTTGGTATCGTTAGTATT
Organism: Mesocricetus auratus; assembly: GCF_017639785.1. Taxonomy (NCBI): domain Eukaryota; kingdom Metazoa; phylum Chordata; class Mammalia; order Rodentia; family Cricetidae; genus Mesocricetus; species Mesocricetus auratus. The sequence goes on along the minus strand of NW_024434525.1, from coordinate 60,278 downwards.
CATCAAGTTAAGCATGTAGTTTCTCACACAGTGTTGTATCCATAGTTTTCATGAAGTTAAGAAAGTGGTCTACAAACATTGTTGTATCGTTAATTTTCATGGAGTTAAGCTTGTAGTTTCTCACACAGTGTTGTATCGTTAGTTTTCATGAAAGTAAGCATGTAGTTTCTCACACAGTGTTGTATCGTTAGTTTTCATGAAGTTAAGCTTGTAGTTTCTCACACATTTGTGTGTCGTGAGATTTTAGGGAATTAAGCAAGCAGGTTGTTCACACAGTGTTGTATCATGAGTTTTCATGAAGTGAAGCTTGTAGTTGTTCACATAGTGTTGTATCATGAGTTTTCATGAAGCTAAGCAAGTAGGTTTACAAACAGTGTTGTATCTTTATTTGTCATGAAGTTAAGCTTGTAGTTTTATAAACAATGTTGTATAGTTAGGTTTCATGAAGATAAGCAAGCAGAGTCTCACACAGTGTTGTATCGTTAGTTTTCATGAAGTTAAGGGCGTAGTTTCACAAACTATGTTGTATCGTTAGTTTTCATGAAGATAAGCATGTACATTCTCATACAGTTTGGTATCGTCAGTTTTCATCAAGTTAAGCATGTAATTCTCACACAGTGTTGTATCCTGAGTTATCATGAAGTAAGTGCGTAGTTTCACAAACTATGTTGTATCGTTAGTTTTCATGGAGTTAATCAAGCAGATTCTCTCACAGTGTGCTATCGTTATTTTCATGAATTTAAACTTGTAGTTTCTCACACAGTGTTGTATCCTGAGTTTTAATGAAGTTAAGCGCATAGTTTCACAAACAGTGTTGTATCGTTAGTTTTCATGAAGTTAAGCTTGTAGATTCTCACACAGTTTTGTATCCTGAGTTTTCATGAAGTTAAGCGCGCAGTTTCACAAACAGTGTTGTATTGTTAGTTTTCATGAAATTAAGCATAATGTTTCTCACACAGTGTTGTATCGTTAGTTTTCATGGAGTTAAGCAAGCAGATTCTCACACAGTGTTGTATCGTTAGTTTTCATGAAGTTAAGCTTGTAGTTTCTCACACAGTATTGTATCCTGTGTTTTCATGTAGTTAAGCGCGTAGTTTCACAAACAGTGTGTATTGTTAGTTTTCATGAAATTAAGCATGATGTTTCTCATACAGTGTTGTGTCGTTATTTTTCATGAAAATAAGCATGTGGTTTCTCACACAGTGTTGTATTGTAACGTTTCAAGAAAGGAAGCACACGGTTTCACAAACAGTGTTGTATCCTTAGTATTCATGAAGTTAAGCCAATAGTTTCATAAACAGTGTTGTGTCGTTAGTTTTCAGGGTGATAAGCAACCAGGTTGTCACACATTGTTGTGTCATTAGTTTTCATGAAGTTAAGCTTGTAGTTGTTCACAGAGTGTTGTATCATCTGTTTTATGAAGCAAACAAATAGTTTCACAAACAGTGTTTTATCTTTAGTTTTAATGAAGTTAAGCATGTAGTTTCACAAACAATGTTGTATAGTTAGTTTTCATGAAGATAAGCAACCAGATTCTCATACAGTGTTGTATCGTTAGTTTTCATGAAGTTAAGGGCATAGTATCACAAACTATGTTGTATCGTTAGTTTTCATGAAGATAAGCATGTAGATTCTCAAGCAGTTTGGTATCGTTAATTTTCATCAAGTTAAGCATGTAGATTCGCACACAGTGTTGTATCCATAGTTTTCATGGAGTTAAGAAAGTAGTCTACAAACATTGTTGTATCGTTAGTTTTCATGGAGTTAATCAAGCAGATTCTCACACAGTGTTGTATCATTAGTTTTCATCAAGTTAAGCTTGTAGTTTCTCACAAAGTGTTGTATCCTGAGTTTTCATGAAGTTAAGCGCATAGTTGCACAAACAGTGTTGTATCGTTAGTTTTCATGGAGTTAAGCTTGTAGTTTCTCACACAGTGTTGTATTGTAACTTTTCAAGAAAGTAAGCACACGGTTTCAAAAACAGTGTTGTATCCTTAGTATCCACGAAGTTAAGCCATTAGTATCACAAACAGTGTTGTTTCATCAGATTTCAGGGAGTTAAGCAAGCAGGTTGTTCACACAGTGTTGTATCATGAGTTTTCATGAAGCTAAGCAAGTAAATTCACAAACAGTGTTGTATCTTTAGTTTTCATGAAGTTAAGCGCATAGTTTCTCAAACAGTGTTGTAACGTTAGTTTTCATGGAGATAAGCAAACAGATTCTCACACAGTGTTGTATCGTTAGATTTCATCAATTTAAGCTTGTAGTTTTTCACACAGTGTTGTATCCTGAGTTTTCCTGAAGTTAAGCAAGTAGTTTCACAAACAGTGTTGTATCGTTAGTTTTCATGAAATTAAGGTGGAAGTTTCTCACACAGTGTTGTATCGTTACTCCTCATGGAGTAAAGCAAGCATATTCTTACACAGTGTTGTATCATTGGTTTTCATGAAAATAAGCATGTGGTTTCTCTCACAGTGTTGTATTTTAACTTTTCAAAAAAGTAAGCACACGGTTTCACAAACAATGTTGTGTCCTTAGTATTTATGAAGTTAATCCATTAATTTCACAAACAGTGTTGTATCGTTAGTTTTCAGGGAGTTAAGCAAGCAGGTTGTCACACAGTGTTGAATCATGAGTTTTCATGAAGTGAAGCTCGTACTTGTTCACATAGTGTTGTATCATGTGTTTTCATGAAGCTAAGCAAGTAGGTTCACAAACAGTGTGGTATTTTTAGTGTTCAAGAAGTTAACCGCGTAGATTCACAAACAATGTTGTATAGTTAGTTTTTATGAAGATAAGCAAGCAGATTCTCACACAGTGTTTTTTCGTTAGTTTTCATGAAGTTAAGCTTGTAGTTTCTCACACAGTGTTGTATCCTGAGTTATCATGCTGTAAATGCGTAGTTTCACAAACTATATTGTATCGTTAGTTTTCATGGAGTTAATCAAGCAGATTCTCACACAGTGCTCTATCGTTTATTTTCATGAAGTTAAACTTGTAGTTTCTCACACAGTGTTGTATCCTGAGTTTTCATGAAGTTAATCGCATAGTTTCACAAACAGTGTTGTATCGTTAGTGTTCATGGAGTTAAGCATGCAGATTCTCACACAGTGTTGTACCATTAGTTTTCATCAAGTTATGCTTGCAGTTTCTCACACAGTGTTTTATCCTGAGTTTTCATGAAGTTAAGCCCGTAGTTTCACAATCCGTGTTGTATTGTTAATTTTCATGAAATTAAGCATGAAGTTTCTCATACAGTGTTGTATCGTTAGTTTTCATGGAGTTAAGCAAGCAGATTCTCACACAGTGTTGCATCGTTAGTTTTCATGAAAATAAGCATGTGGTTTCTCACACAGTGTTGTATTGTAACCTTTCAAGAACGTAAGCACACGGTTTAACAAACAGTGTTGTACCCTTCGTATTCATGAAGTTAAATCATTAGTTTCACAAATGGTGTTGTGTCGTTACTTTTCAGGGAGTTAAGCAATCAGGGTGTCACACAGTGTTGTATCATCAGTTTTCATGAAGTTAAGCTTGTAGTTGTTCACACAGGGTTGTATCATGAGTTTTCATGAAGCAAAGCATGTAGGTTCTCACACAGTGTTGTATCCATAGTATTCATGACGTTAAGCGCGTAGTTTCACAAACAGTGTTGTATCGTTAGTTTTCATGGAGTTAAGCAAGCAGATTCTCACACAGTGTTGTATCATTTGTTTTCATGAAGTTAAGCTTGTAGTTTCTCCCACAGTGTTGTATCCTGAGTTTTCATGAAGTTAAGTGCGTAGTTTCACAAACCGTGTTGTATCGTTAGTTTTCATGGAGTTAAGCAAGCAGAATCTCACAAAGTGTTGTATCGTTAGTTTTCATCAAGTTAAGCTTGTAGTTTCTCACACAGTGTTTTAACCTGAGTTTTCATGAAGTTAAATGCGTAGTTTCACAAACAGTGTTGTATCATTGGTTTTCCTGGAGGTACACAAGCAGATTCTCACACAGTGTGGTGTCGATAGTATTCATGATGTTAAGCTTGTAGTTTCTCACACATTGTTATATCCCGAGTTTTCGTGAAGTTAATCACGTAGTTTCACAAACAGTGTTGTATCGTTAGTTTTCAGGGATTTAAGCAAGCAGATTCTCACACAGTGTTGTATCATTAGTTTTCATGGAGTTAAGCTTGTAGTTTCTCACACAGTGTTGCATCCTGAGTTTTCATGAAGTTAACCACGTAGTTTCACAGTGTTGTATCGTTAGTTTTCATGGAGGTAAGCAAGCAAATTCTCACACAGTGTTGTATCGTTAATTTTCATGAAGTTAAGCTTGTAGTATCTCACAGAGTGTTGTATCATTAGTTTTCATGAAAGTAAGCATGTGTTTTCTCACACAGTGTTGTATTGTAACTTTTCAAGAAAGTAAGCACAGGGCTTCACACCAGTTTTGTATTCTTAGTATTCATGAACTTAAGCCATTAGTTTCACAAACAGTGTTGTGTCGTTAGTTTTCAGGGAGTTAAGCAAGCAGGTTGTCACACAGTGTTGTATCATTAGTTTTCATGAAGTTAAGCTTGTAGTTGTTCACACAGTGTTGTATCAGGATTTTTCATGAAGCTAAGGAAGTAGGATCACAAACAGTGTTGTATCTTTAGTTTTCATGAAGTTAAGCGCAAAGTTTCACAAACAATGTTGCATAGTTACTTTTCGTGAAGATAAGCAAGCAGATTCTCACACAGTGTTGTATCGTTAGTTTTCATGAAGTTAAGTGCGTAGTTTCACAAACTATGTTGTATCGTTAGTTTTCATCAAGTTAAGCATGTAGTTTCTCACACAGTGTTGATCCATCGTTTTCATGATGTTAAGCACGTAGTTTCACAAACAGTGTTGTATCGTTAGTTTTCATGGAGTCAAGCAAGCAGATTCTCACACAGTGTTGTATCGTTAGTTTTCATGAAGTTAAGCTTGTAGTTTCTAACACAGTGTTGCATCGTTAGTTTTCATGAAGTTAAGCACGTAGTTTCACAAACAGTGTTGTATCGTTGGTTTTCATGGAGTTAAGCAAGGAGATTCTTAAACAGTGTTGTATTGTTAGATTTCATGAAGTTAAGCTTGTAGTTTCTCACACAGTGTTGTATCCTGAGGATTCATGTATTTTCACAAACAGCGTTGTTTTGTTAGTTTTCATGAAATTAAGCATGAAGTTTCTCACACATTTTTGTATCGTTAGTTTTCATGGAGTTAAGCAAGCAGGTTGTCACACATTGTTGTGTCATTAGTTTTCATGAAGTTAAGCTTGAGATTGTTCACACAGTGTTGTATCATGAGTTTTCATGAAGCTAAGCAAGTAGGTTCACAACAGTGTTGTATCTTTAATTTTCATGAAGTTAAGTGCGTAGTTTCACAAACAATGTTGTATAGTTAGTTTTCATGAAGATAAGCAAGCAGATTTTCACACTGTGTTGTATCGTTAGTTTTCATGAAGTTAAGGGCGGAGTTTCACAAAGTAGGTTGTATCATTAGTTTTCATGAAGATAAGCATGTAGATTCTCATTCAGTTTGGTATCGTTAGTTTTCATCAAGTTAAGCATGTAGTTTCTCACACAGTGTTGATCCATAGTTTTCCTGATGTTAAGCACGTAGTTTCACAAACAGTGTTGTATCATTAGTTTTCATGGAGTCAAGCAAGCAGATTCTCCCACAGTGTTTTATCGTTAGTTTTCATGAAGTTAAGCTTGTAGTTTCTCACACAGTTTTGTATCCTGAGTTCTCATGAAGTTAAGCTCGGAGTTTCACAAACAGTGTTGTATTGTTAGTTCTCATGAAATTAAGCATGATGTTTCTCACACAGTGTTGTATCGTTCGTGTTCATGGAATTAAGCAAGCAGATTCTCAAAACGTGTTGTATCGTTAGTTTTCATGAAGTTAAGCCATTAGTTTCACAAACAGTGTTGTGTCGTTAGTTTCCAGGGAGTTAAGGAAGCAGGTTTTCACACATTGTTGTATCATTAGTTTTCATGAAGTTACGCTTGTAGTTGTTCACAGAGGGTTTTATCATGAGTTTTCATGAAACTAAGCAATTAGGTTCACAAACAGTGTTGTATCTTTAGTTTTCAAGAAGTTAAACGCGTAGTTTCACAAACAATGTTGTATAGTTAGTTTTCATGAAGATAAGCAAGCAGATTCTCACACAGTGTTGTATCGTTAGTTTTCATGAAGTTAAGGGCGTAGTTTCACAAACTATGTTGGATCGTTAGTTTTCATGAAGATAAGCATGTAGATTCTCAAACACTTTGGTATCGTTAGTTTTCATCAAGTTAAGCATGTAGGTTCTCACACAGTGTTGTATCCATAGTATTCATGACGTTAAGCGCGTAGTTTCACAAACAGTGTTGTATCGTTAGTTTTCAGGGAGTTAAGCAAGCAGATTCTCCCACAGTGTTGTATCGTTAGTTTTTGAAGTTAAGCTTGTAGTTTCTCACACAGTGTAGTATCCTGAGTTTTCATGAAGTTAAGCGCGTAGTTTCACAAACAGTGTTGTATTGTTAGTTTTCATGGAGGTAAGCAAGCAGATTCTCCCACAGTGTTGTATCGTTAGTTTTCATGAAGTTAAGCTTGAAGTTTCTCACTCAGTGTTGTATCCTGAGGGTTCATGAAGTTAAGCGTGTAGTTTCACAAACAGTGTTGTTTTGTTAGTTTTCATGAAATTAAGCATGAAGTTTCTCACACATTTTTGTATCGTTAGTTTTCATGGAGTTAAGCAAGCAGGTTGTCACACATTGTTGTGTCAGTAGTTTTCATGAAGTTAAGCTTGAGTTTGTTCACACAGTGTTGTATCATGAGTTTTCATGAAGCTAAGCAAGTAGGTTCACAAACAGTGTTATATCTTTAGTTTTCATGAAGTTAAGCATGTAGTTTCACAAACAATGTTGTATAGTTAGTTTTCATGAAGATAAGCAAGCAAATTCTCACACAGTGTTGTATCGTTAGTTTTCATGAAGTTAAGGGCCTAGTTTTACAAACTATGTTGTATCGTTAGTTTTCATGAAGATAAGCATGTAGATTCTCAATCAGTTTGGTATCGTTAGTTTTCATCAAGTTAAGCGTGTAGTTTCTCACACAGTGTTGTATCCATAGTTTTCATGACGTTAAGGGCGTAGTATCACAAACAGTGTTATATCGTTTGTTTTCATGGAGATAAGCAAGCAGATTCTCCCACAGTGTTGTATCTTTAGTTTTCAAGAAGTTAGGCTTGTAGTTTCTCACACAGTGTTGTATCCTGAGTTTTCATGAGGTTAAGTGCGTAGTTTCACAAACAGTGTTTTAGCGTTAGTTTTCATGGAGTTAAGCAAGCAGATTCTCCCACAGTGTTGTATCATTAGTTTTCATGAAGTTAAGCTTGTAGTTTCTCACACCTTGTTGTATCCTGAGTTTTCATGAAGTTAAGCGCGTTGTTTCACAAACAGTGTTGTATGGTTAGTTTTCATGAAATTAAGCATGATGTTTCTCACACAGTGTTGTATCATTCGTTTTCATGGAACTAAGCAAGCAGATTCTCAAAATGTGTTGTATCGTTAGTTTTCGTGAAAAAAAGCATTTGGTTTCTCACACAGTGTTGTATTGTAACTTTTCAAGAAAGTAAGCACACGGTTTCACAAACAGTGTTGAATCCTTAGTATTCATGAAGTTAAGCCATTAGTTTCACAAACAGTGTTGTGTCGTTAGTTTTCAGGGAGTTAAGCAAGCAGGTTGTCACACATTGTTGTGTCATTAGTTTTCATGAAGTTAAGCTTGTTGTTGTTCACAGAGTGTTGTATCATGAGTATCATGAAGGTAAGCAAGTAGGTTCACAAACAGTGTTGTATCTTTAGTTTTAATGAAGTTAAGCGCGTAGTTTCACAAACAATGTTGTATAGTTAGTTTTCATGAAGATAAGCATGTAGATTCTCAATCAATTTGGTATCGTTAGTTTTCATCAATTTAAGCATGTAGTTTCTCACACAGTGTTGTATCCAAAGTTTGCATGAAGCTAAGAAAGTAGTCTACAAACATTGTTGTATCGTTAGATTTCATTGGTTTAAGCAAGCAGATTCTCACACAGTGTTTTTTCGTTAGTTTTCATGAAGTTAAGCTTGCAGTTTCTCACACAGTGTTGTATCTTGACTTATCATGAAGTAAATGCGTAGATTCACAAACTATGTTGTATCGATAGTTTTCATGAAGATAAGCTTGTAGATTACCAAACAGTTTGGTATCGTTAGTTTTCATCAAGTTAAGCATGTAGTTTCTCACACATTGTTGTATCCATAGTTTTCATCATGTTAAGCACGTAGTTTCACAAACAGTGTTGTATCGTTAGTTTTCATGGAGTTAAGCAAGCAGATTCTCACACAGTGTTGTATCAGTAGTTTTCAAGAAGTTAATCTTGTAGTTTCTCACAGTGTTGTATCCTGTGTTTTCTTGAAGTTAAGTGCGTAGTTTCACAAACTGTGTTGTATTGTTAGTTTTCATGGAGTTAAGCAAGCAGATTCTCACACAGTGTTGTATCGTTAGTTTTCATGACGTTAAGCTTGTAGTTTCTCACACAGTGTTGTATCATTAGTTTTCATGAAAGTAAGCATGTGTTTTCTCACACAGTGTTGTATTGTAACTTTTCAAGAAAGTAAGCACACGGCTTCACAAACAGTGTTGTATTCTTAGTATTCATGAAGTTAAGCCATTAGTTTCACAAACCGTGTTGTGTCGTTAGATTTCAGGGAGTTAACCAAGCAGCTTGTCACACAGTGTTGTATCATTAGTTTTCATGAAGTTAAGCTTGTAGTTGTTCACACAGTGTTGCATCAGGAATTTTCATGAAGCTAAGCAAGTAGGATCACAAACAGTGTTGTTTCTTTAGTTTTCATGAAATTAAGTGCGTAGTTTCACAAACAATGTTGTATAGTTAGTTTTCATGAAGATAAGCAAGCAGATTCTCACACAGTGTTGTATCGTTAGTTTTCATGAATTAAGGGCGTAGTTTCACAAACTATCTTGTATCGTTAGTTGTCATGAAGATAAGTATGTAGATTCTCAAACAGTTTGGTATCGTTAGTTTTCATCAAGTTAAGCATGTAGTTTCTCACACAGTGTTGTATCCATAGTTTTCATGAAGTTAAGAAAGTAGTCTACAAACATTGTTGTATCATTAGTTTTCATAGAGTTAAGCAAGCAGATTCTCACACAGTGTTGTATTGTTAGTTTCATGAAGTTAAGCTTGTAGTTTCTCACACAGTGTTGTATCCTGTGGGTTCATGAAGTTAAGCGCACAGTTTCAGAAACAGTGTTGTATCGTTGATTTTCATGGAGTTAAGCAAGCAGATTCTCACACAGTGTTGTATCGTTAGTTTTCATGAAGTTAAGTGCGTAGTTTCACAAACTATGTTGTATCGTTAGTTTTCATCAAGTTAAGCATGTAGTTTCTCACACAGTGTTGATCCATAGTTTTCATGATGTTAAGCACGTAGTTTCACAAACAGTGTTGTATCGTTAGTTTTCATGGAGTCAAGCAAGCAGATTCTCACACAGTGTTGTATCGTTAGTTTTCATGAAGTTAAGCTTGTAGTTTCTAACACAGTGTTGCATCGTTAGTTTTCATGAAGTTAAGCACGTAGTTTCACAAACAGTGTTGTATCGTTGGTTTTCATGGAGTTAAGCATGGAGATTCTCAAACAGTGTTGTATTGTTAGTTTTCATGAAGTTAAGCTTGTAGTTTCTCACACAGTGTTGTATCCTGAGGATTCATGTATTTTCACAAACAGCGTTGTTTTGTTAGTTTTCATGAAATTAAGCATGAAGTTTCTCACACATTTTTGTATCGTTAGTTTTCATGGAGTTAAGCAAGCAGGTTGTCACACATTGTTGTGTCATTAGTTTTCATGAAGTTAAGCTTGAGATTGTTCACACAGTGTTGTATCATTAGTTTTCATGAAGCTAAGCAAGTAGGTTCACAACAGTGTTGTATCTTTAATTTTCATGAAGTTAAGTGCGTAGTTTCACAAACAATGTTGTATAGTTAGTTTTCATGAAGATAAGCAAGCAGATTTTCACACTGTGTTGTATCGTTAGTTTTCATGAAGTTAAGGGCGGAGTTTCACAAACTAGGTTGTATCATTAGTTTTCATGAAGATAAGCATGTAGATTCTCATTCAGTTTGGTATCGTTAGTTTTCATCAAGTTAAGCATGTAGTTTCTCACACAGTGTTGATCCATAGTTTTCCTGATGTTAATCACGTAGTTTCACAAACAGTGTTGTATCGTTAGTTTTCAGGGATTTAAGCAAGCAGATTCTCACACAGTGTTGTATCATTAGTTTTCATGGAGTTAAGCTTGTAGTTTCTCACACAGTGTTGCATCCTGAGTTTTCATGAAGTTAACCACGTAGTTTCACAGTGTTGTATCGTTAGTTTTCATGGAGGTAAGCAAGCAAATTCTCACACAGTGTTGTATCGTTAATTTTCATGAAGTTAAGCTTGTAGTATCTCACAGAGTGTTGTATCATTAGTTTTCATGAAAGTAAGCATGTGTTTTCTCACACAGTGTTGTATTGTAACTTTTCAAGAAAGTAAGCACAGGGCTTCACACCAGTTTTGTATTCTTAGTATTCATGAACTTAAGCCATTAGTTTCACAAACAGTGTAGTGTCGTTAGTTTTCAGGGAGTTAAGCAAGCAGGTTGTCACACAGTGTTGTATCATTAGTTTTCATGAAGTTAAGCTTGTAGTTGTTCACACAGTGTTGTATCAGGATTTTTCATGAAGCTAAGGAAGTAGGATCACAAACAGTGTTGTATCTTTAGTTTTCATGAAGTTAAGCGCAAAGTTTCACAAACAATGTTGCATAGTTACTTTTCGTGAAGATAAGCAAGCAGATTCTCACACAGTGTTGTATCGTTAGTTTTCATGAAGTTAAGTGCGTAGTTTCACAAACTATGTTGTATCGTTAGTTTTCATCAAGTTAAGCATGTAGTTTCTCACACAGTGTTGATCCATCGTTTTCATGATGTTAAGCACGTAGTTTCACAAACAGTGTTGTATCGTTAGTTTTCATGGAGTCAAGCAAGCAGATTCTCACACAGTGTTGTATCGTTAGTTTTCATGAAGTTAAGCACGTAGTTTCACAAACAGTGTTGTATCGTTGGTTTTCATGGAGTTAAGCAAGGAGATTCTTAAACAGTGTTGTATTGTTAGTTTTCATGAAGTTAAGCTTGTAGTTTCTCACACAGTGTTGTATCCTGAGGATTCATGTATTTTCACAAACAGCGTTGTTTTGTTAGTTTTCATGAAATTAAGCATGAAGTTTCTCACACATTTTTGTATCGTTAGTTTTCATGGAGTTAAGCAACCAGATTCTCCCACAGTGTTTTATCGTTAGTTTTCATGAAGTTAAGCTTGTAGTTTCTCACACAGTTTTGTATCCTGAGTTCTCATGAAGTTAAGCGCGGAGTTTCACAAACAGTGTTGTATTGTTAGTTCTCATGAAATTAAGCGTGATGTTTCTCACACAGTGTTGTATCGTTCGTGTTCATGGAATTAAGCAAGCAGATTCTCAAAACGTGTTGTATCGTTAGTTTTCATGAAGTTAAGCCATTAGTTTCACAAACAGTGTTGTGTCGTTAGTTTTCAGGGAGTTAAGGAAGCAGGTTTTCACACATTGTTGTATCATTAGTTTTCATGAAGTTACGCTTGTAGTTGTTCACAGAGGGTTTTATCATGAGTTTTCATGAAACTAAGCAATTAGGTTCACAAACAGTGTTGTATCTTTAGTTTTCAAGAAGTTAAGCGTGTAGTTTCACAAACAATGTTGTATAGTTAGTTTTCATGAAGATAAGCAAGCAGATTCTCACACAGTGTTGTATCGTTAGTTTTCATGAAGTTAAGGGCGTAGTTTCACAAACTATGTTGGATCGTTAGTTTTCATGAAGATAAGCATGTAGATTCTCAAACACTTTGGTATCGTTAATTTTCATCAAGTTAAGCATTTAGGTTCTCACACATTGTTGTATCCATAGTATTCATGACGTTATGCGCGTAGTTTCACAAACAGTGTTGTATCGTTAGTTTTCAGGGAGTTAAGCAAGCAGATTCTCCCACAGTGTTGTATCGTTAGTTTTTGAAGTTAAGCTTGTAGTTTCTCACACAGTGTAGTATCCTGAGTTTTCATGAAGTTAAGCGCGTAGTTTCACAAACAGTGTTGTATTGTTAGTTTTCATGGAGGTAAGCAAGCAGATTCTCCCACAGTGTTGTATCGTTAGTTTTCATGAAGTTAAGCTTGTAGTTTCTCACTCAGTGTTGTATCCTGAGGGTTCATGAAGTTAAGCGTGTAGTTTCACAAACAGTGTTGTTTTGTTAGTTTTCATGAAATTAAGCATGAAGTTTCTCACACATTTTTGTATCGTTAGTTTTCATGGAGTTAAGCAAGCAGGTTGTCACACATTGTTGTGTCATTACTTTTCATGAAGTTAAGCTTGAGTTTGTTCACACAGTGTTGTATCATGAGTTTTCATGAAGCTAAGCAAGTAGGTTCACAAACAGTGTTATATCTTTAGTTTTCATGAAGTTAAGCATGTAGTTTCACAAACAATGTTGTATAGTTAGTTTTCATGAAGATAAGCAAGCAAATTCTCACACAGTGTTGTATCGTTAGTTTTCATGAAGTTAAGGGCCTAGTTTTACAAACTATGTTGTATCGTTAGTTTTCATGAAGATAAGCATGTAGATTCTCAATCAGTTTGGTATCGTTAGTTTTCATCAAGTTAAGCGTGTAGTTTCTCACACAGTGTTGTATCCATAGTTTTCATGACGTTAAGGGCGTAGTATCACAAACAGTGTTATATCGTTTGTTTTCATGGAGATAAGCAAGCAGATTCTCCCACAGTGTTGTATCTTTAGTTTTCATGAAGTTAGGCTTGTAGTTTCTCACACAGTGTTGTATCCTGAGTTTTCATGAGGTTAAGTGCGTAGTTTCACAAACAGTGTTTTAGCGTTAGTTTTCATGGAGTTAAGCAAGCAGATTCTCCCACAGTGTTGTATCATTAGTTTTCATGAAGTTAAGCTTGTAGTTTCTCACACCTTGTTGTATCCTGAGTTTTCATGAAGTTAAGCGCGTTGTTTCACAAACAGTGTTGTATGGTTAGTTTTCATGAAATTAAGCATGATGTTTCTCACACAGTGTTGTATCATTCGTTTTCATGGAACTAAGCAAGCAGATTCTCAAAATGTGTTGTATCGTTAGTTTTCGTGAAAAAAAGCATTTGGTTTCTCACACAGTGTTGTATTGTAACTTTTCAAGAAAGTAAGCACACGGTTTCACAAACAGTGTTGAATCCTTAGTATTCATGAAGTTAAGCCATTAGTTTCACAAACAGTGTTGTGTCGTTAGTTTTCAGGGAGTTAAGCAAGCAGGTTGTCACACATTGTTGTGTCATTAGTTTTCATGAAGTTAAGCTTGTTGTTCTTCACAGAGTGTTGTATCATGAGTTTCATGAAGCTAAGCAAGTAGGTTCACAAACAGTGTTGTATCTTTAGTTTTAATGAAGTTAAGCGCGTAGTTTCACAAACAATGTTGTATAGTTAGTTTTCATGAAGATAAGCATGTAGATTCTCAATCAATTTGGTATCGTTAGTTTTCATCAATTTAAGCATGTAGTTTCTCACACAGTGTTGTATCCAAAGTTTGCATGAAGTTAAGAAAGTAGTCTACAAACATTGTTGTATCGTTAGATTTCATTGGTTTAAGCAAGCAGATTCTCACACAGTGTTTTATGTTAGTTTTCATGAAGTTAAGCTTGCAGTTTCTCACACAGTGTTGTATCTTGACTTATCATGAAGTAAGTGCGTAGATTCACAAACTAAGTTGTATCGATAGTTTTCATGAAGATAAGCTTGTAGATTACCAAACAGTTTGGTATCGTTAGTTTTCATCAAGTTAAGCATGTAGTTTCTCACACATTGTTGTATCCATAGTTTTCATCATGTTAAGCACGTAGTTTCACAAACAGTGTTGTATCGTTAGTTTTCATGGAGTTAAGCAAGCAGATTCTCACACAGTGTTGTATCAGTAGTTTTCAAGAAGTTAATCTTGTAGTTTCTCACAGTGTTGTATCCTGTGTTTTCTTGAAGTTAAGTGCGTAGTTTCACAAACTGTGTTGTATTGTTAGTTTTCATGGAGTTAAGCAAGCAGATTCTCACACAGTGTTGTATCATTAGTTTTCATGACGTTAAGCTTGTAGTTTCTCACACAGTGTTGTATCCTGAGGGTTCATGAAGTTAAGCGTGTAGTTTCACAAACAGTGTTGTTTTGTTAGTTTTCATGAAATTAAGCATGAAGTTTCTCACACATTTTTGTATCGTTAGTTTTCATGGAGTTAAGCAAGCAGGTTGTCACACATTGTTGTGTCATTAGTTTTCATGAAGTTAAGCTTGAGGTTGTTCACACAGTGTTGTATCATGAGTTTTCATGAAGCTAAGCAAGTAGGTTCACAAACAGTGTTATATCTTTAGTTTTCATGAAGTTAAGCATGTAGTTTCACAAACAATGTTGTATAGTTAGTTTTCATGAAGATAAGTAAGCAAATTCTCACACAGTGTTGTATCGTTAGTTTTCATGAAGTTAAGGGCCTAGTTTTACAAACTATGTTGTATCATTAGTTTTCATGAAGATAAGCATGTAGATTCTCAATCTGTTTTGTATCGTTAGTTTTCATAAAATTAAGCATTTAGTTTCTCACACAGTGTTGTGTCCATAGTTTTCATGAAGTTAAGAAAGTAGTCTACAAACATTGTTGTATCGTTAGTTTTCATGGAGTTAAGCAAGCAGATTCTCACACAGTGTTGTTTCGTTAGTTTTAATGAAGTTAAGCTTGCAGTTTCTCACACAGTGTTGTATCTTGACTTATCATGAAGTAAGTGCGTAGATTCACAAACTATGTTGTATCGATAGTTTTCATGAAGATAAGCCTGTAGATTATCAAACAGTTTGGGATCGTTAGTTTTCATCAAGTTAAGCATGTAGTTTCTCACACATTGTTGTATCCATAGTTTTCATGATGTTAAGCACGTAGTTTCACAAACAGTGTTGTATCGTTAGTTTTCATGGAGTTAAGCACGTAGTTTCACAAACAGTGTTGTATCGTTAGTTTTCATGGAGTTAAGCAATCAGATTTTCACACAGTGTTGTATCAGTAGTTTTCAAGAAGATAAGCTTGTAGTTTCTCACAGTGTTGTATCCTGTGTTTTCTTGAAGTTAAGCGCGTAGTTTCACAAACAGTGTTGTATTGTTAGTTTTCATGGAGTTAAGCAAGCAGATTCTCACACAGTGTTGTATCGTTAGTTTTCATGACGTTAAGCTTGTAGTTTCTCACTCAGTGTTGTATCATTAGTTTTCATGAAAGTAAGCATGTGTTTTCTCACACAGTGTTGTATTGTAACTTTTCAAGAAAGTAAGCACACGGCTTCACAAACAGTGTTGTATTCTTAGTATTCATGAAGTTAAGCCATTCGTTTCACAAACCGTGTTGTGTCGTTAGATTTCAGGGAGTTAACCAAGCAGCTTGTCACACAGTGTTGTATCATTAGTTTTCATGAAGTTAAGCTTGTAGTTGTTCACACAGTGTTGCATCAGGAATTTTCATGAAGCTAAGCAAGTAGGATCACAAACAGTGTTGTATCTTTAGTTTTCATGAAGTTAAGTGCGTAGTTTCACAAACAATGTTGTATAGTTAGTTTTCATGAAGATAAGCAAGCAGATTCTCACACAGTGTTGTATCGTTAGTTTTCATGAATTAAGGGCGTAGTTTCACAAACTATCTTGTATCGTTAGTTTTCATGAAATTAAGCATGAAGTTTCTCACACAGTGTTGTATCATTAGTTTTCATGGAGTTAAGCAAGCAGATTCTCACACAGTGTTGTATCCCTAGGTTTCATGAAAATAAGCATGTGGTTTCTCAAACAGTGTTGTATTGTAAATATTCAAGGAAGTAAGCACACTGTTTTACAAACAGTGTTGTATCCTTAGTATTAATGAAGTTAAGCCATTAGTTTTTCAAACACT
Source organism: Mesocricetus auratus (assembly GCF_017639785.1). Taxonomy (NCBI): domain Eukaryota; kingdom Metazoa; phylum Chordata; class Mammalia; order Rodentia; family Cricetidae; genus Mesocricetus; species Mesocricetus auratus. The sequence continues at coordinate 44,208 of NW_024434525.1, read as the reverse complement.
GTTGTGTCTTTAGTTTTCATGGATTTAATCAAGCAGATTCCCACACAATCTTGTTTCGTTAGTTTTCATGAAGTTAAGTTGTGGTTTCTCACACAGTGTTGTATCCTGAGTTTTCATGAAGGTAAGTGCATAGTCTCACAAACTATGTTGTATCGTTAGTTTCCATGAAGATAATCATGTAGATTCTCAAACAGTTTGGTATCGTTAGTTTTCATCAAGTTAAGCATGTAGTTTCTCACACAGTGTTGTATCCATAGTTTTCATGAAGTTAAGACAGAAGTTTCACAAACAGTGCTGTATCGTTAGTTTTCATGGAGTTAAGCAAGCAGATTCTCACACAGTGTTGTATCGTTAGTTTTCATCAAGTTAAGCTTGTAGTTTCTCACACAGTGTTGTATCCTGAGTTTTCATGAACTTAAGCGCATAGTTTCACAAACAGTGTTGTATCTTCGGTTTTCATGGAGTTAAGCAAGCAGATTCTCACACAGTGTTGTATCCTTAGTGTTCATGAAAATAAGCATGTGGTTTCTCAAACAGTGTTGTATTGTAACTTTTCAAGAAAGTAAGCACACGGTTTTACAAACAGTGTTGTATCCTTAGTATTCATGAAGTTAAGCCATTAGTTTCTCAAACAGTGTTGTGTCGTTTGTTTTCCAGGAGTTAACCAAGCAGATTCTCACACAGTGTTGTATCGTTAGTTTTCACGAAGTTAAGCTTGTATTTTCTCACACAGTGTTTTAACTTTTCAAGAAAGTAAGCACACGGCTTCACAAACAGTGTTGTATCCTTAGTATTCATGAAGGTAAGCCATTAGTTTCACAAACAGTGTTGTATCGTTAGTTGTCAGGGAATAACCAAGCAGGTTGTCACACAATTTTGTATCATTAGTTTTCATGAAGTTAAGCTTGTAGTTGTTCACACAGTGTTGTATCATGGGTTTTCATGAAGCTAATCAAGTACGTTCACAAACAGTGTTGTATCTTTAGTTTTCATAACGTTATGCGCGTAGTTTCACAGACAATGTTGTATAGTTCATTTTCATGAAGATAAGCAAGCAGATTCTCACACAGTGTTGTATCGTTAGTTTTCATGACCTTAAGCGCGTAGTTTCACAAAAAATATTGTATAGTTAGTTTTCATGAAGATAAGAAAGCAGTTTCTCACACAGTGTTGTATCATTAGTTTTCCTCAAGTTAAGCTTGTATTTCTCACACAGTGTTTTATCCTGAGTTTTCTTGAAGTAAGCGCTTAGTTTCACAAACAGTGTTTTATTGTTAGTTTTCATGAAAGTAAGCATGAAGTTTCTCACACAGTGTTGTATCGTTAGTTTTCAAGGAGTTAAGCAAGCAGATTCTCACACAGTGTTGTATCGTTAGTTTTCATGAAAATAAGCATGGGGTTTCTCACACAGTGTTTCATTGTAACTTTTCAAGAAAGTAAGCACACGGTTTCACAAACTGTGTTGTATCCTTAGTATTCATGAAGTTAAGCCATTAGTTTCACAAGCAGTGTTGTGTCGTTAGTTTTCAGCGAGTTAACCAAGCAGATTCTCACACAGTGTTGTATCATTAGTTTCACGATGTTAAGCTTGTAGTTTCTCATACAGTGTTGTATCGTTAGTTTTCTTGAAAGTAAGCATGTGGTTTCTCACACAGTGTTGTAACTTTTCAAGAAAGTAAGCACACGGCTTCACAAACAGTGTTGTAACCTTAGTATTCATGAAGGTAAGCCATAGTTTCACAAACAGTGTTGTATCTTTAGTTGTCAGGGAATTAACCAAGCAGGTTGTCACACAATTTTGTATCATTTATTTTCATGAAGTTAAGCTTGTAGTTGTTCACATAGTGTTGTATCATAAGTTTTCATGATGCTATGCAAGTAGGTTCACAAACAGTGTTGTATCTTTTGTTTTCATGACGTTAAGCATGTAGTTTCACAGACAATGTTGTATAGTTAATTTTCATGAAGATAAGCAAGCAGATTCTCACACAGTGTTGTATCGTTAGTTTTCATGACATTAAGCGCATAGTTTCACAAACAATGTTGTATAGTTAGTTTTCATGAAGATAAGCAAGCAGATTCTCACACAGTGTTGTATCGTTAGTTTTCATGAAGATAAGCATGTAGATTCTCACACAGTTTGGTATCGTTAGTTTCCATCAAGTTAAGCATGTAATTCTCACACAGTGTTGTATCCATAGTTTTCATGAAGTTAAGAAAGAAATTTCACTAACAGTGCTGTATCGTTAGTTTTCATGGAGTTAAGCAAGCAGATTCTCACACAGTGTTGTATCGTTAGTTTTCATCAAGTTAAGCTTGTAGTTTCTCACACAGTGTTGTATCCTGAGTTTTCATGAACTTAAGCGCATAGTTTCACAAACAGTGTTGTATCTTCGGTTTTCATGGGGTTAAGCAAGCAGATTCTCACACAGTGTTGTATCCTTAGTGTTCATGAAAATAAGCATGTGGTTTCTCAAACAGTGTTGTATTGTAACTTTTCAAGAAAGTAAGCACACGGTTTTACAAACAGTGTTGTATCCTTAGTATTCATGAAGTTAAGCCATTAGTTTCTCAAACAGTGTTGTGTCGTTTGTTTTCCAGGAGTTAACCAAGCAGATTCTCACACAGTGTTGTATCGTTAGTTTTCACGAAGTTAAGCTTGTAGTTTATCACACAGTGTTTTAACTTTTCAAGAAAGTAAGCACACGGCTTCACAAACAGTGTTGTATCCTTAGTATTCATGAAGGTAAGCCATTAGTTTCACAAACAGTGTTGTATCGTTAGTTGTCAGGGAGTTAACCAAGCAGGTTATCACACAATTTTGTATCATTAGTTTTCATGAAGTTAAGCTTGTAGTTGTTCACACAGTGTTGTATCATGGGTTTTCATGAAGCTAATCAAGTACGTTCACAAACAGTGTTGTATCTTTAATTTTCATAACGTTAAGCGCGTAGTTTCACAGACAATGTTGTATAGTTCATTTTCATGAAGATAAGCAAGCAGATTCTCACACAGTGTTGTATCGTTAGTTTTCATCAAGTTAAGTTTGTGGTTTCTCACACAGTGTTGTATCCTGAGTTTTCATGAACTTAAGCGCATAGTTTCACAAACAGTGTTGTATCTTCGGTTTTCATGGAGTTAAGCAAGCAGATTCTCACACAGTGTTGTATCCTTAGTGTTCATGAAAATAAGCATGTGGTTTCTCAAACAGTGTTGTATTGTAACTTTTCAAGATAGTAAGCACACGGTTTCACTAACAGTGTTGTATCCTTAGTATTCATGAAGTTAAGCCATTAGTTTCTCAAACAGTGTTGTGTCGTTTGTTTTCAGGGAGTTAACCAAGCAGATTCTCACACAGTGTTGTATCGTTAGTTTTCACGAAGTTAAGCTTGTATTTTCTCACACAGTGTTTTAACTTTTCAAGAAAGTAAGCACACGGCTTCACAAACAGTGTTGTATCCTTAGTATTCATGAAGGTAAGCCATTAGTTTCACAAACAGTGTTGTATCGGTAGTTGTCAGGGAGTTAACCAAGCAGGTTGTCACACAATTTTGTATCATTAATTTTCATGAAGTTAAGCTTGTTGTTGTTCACACAGTGTTGTATCATGGGTTTTCATGAAGCTAATCAAGTACATTCACAAACAGTGTTGTATCTTTAGTTTTCATAACGTTAAGCGCGTAGTTTCACAGACAATGTTGTATAGTTCATTTTCATGAAGATAAGCAAGCAGATTCTCACACAGTGTTGTATCGTTAGTTTTCATGACCTTAAGCGCGTAGTTTCACAAAAAATGTTGTATAGTTAGTTTTCATGAAGATAAGAAAGCAGTTTCTCACACAGTGTTGTATCATTAGTTTTCCTCAAGTTAAGCTTGTATTTCTCACACAGTGTTTTATCCTGAGTTTTCTTGAAGTAAGCGCTTAGTTTCACAAACAGTGTTGTATTGTTAGTTTTCATGAAATTAAGCATGAAGTTTCTCACACAGTGTTGTATCGTTAGTTTTCAAGGAGTTAAGCAAGCAGATTCTCACACAGTATTGTATCGTTAGTTTTCATGAAAATAAGCATGGGGTTTCTCACACAGTGTTTCATTGTAACTTTTCAAGAAAGTAAGCACACGGTTTCACAAACAGTGTTGTATCCTTAGTATTCATGAAGTTAAGCCATTAGTTTCACAAGCAGTGTTGTGTCGTTAGTTTTCAGGGAGTTAAGCAAGGAGGTTGTCACACAGTGTTGTATCATTAGTTTTCATGAAGTTAAGCTTGTAGTTGTTCACACAGTGTTGTATCATGAGGTTTCATGAACCTAAGCACGTAGGTGTTAAGAGAAGCTTTTTCTTTTGCTGGCCGCTTTGTTTTATCCCCCGCCAGTCGCCTGGGCTCTGCAGTGCCAGCCTGGTTCTAGATCCGCATGAGTCCCAAATAAACACACAGGAGGCTATATTAATTATGAAGCTCTTGGCCTTGTTTGTTTCTAACTGGCTAGCTCTGACTTAAGTAAAAACCCCATAATTGTTAATATAAGTATGTCTCTTACCGGAGAATATTTCCAGGCTTCCTACCCCAATGGCGGTTACATCTCGAACCCCTCGTGTTTCTCCTACCTAGAGTCCTCCTGGACTCCTAGCCCCACCTATCTAGATTCCTATTGGCCAGACAGTGCTTTATTAGCATAAGACTTCCCCAACATCTCCTCTTTTCTGTTTAAACAAAAAGAAAGGTCTTAACTTTAACACAGTCAAATTGTATATAACAGAACGGTTATCAAATAAGAACATAGTTACAATATTTTAGCAAGATTTAAAGAAAATATCATCCATCCCATCCTTGTGAGTCCAAAGTCCTATATGTTGATTATCTTTTATCATAACTAAGGAAAACTATAATTATAACTATCTGTCTTCAACTCCATCAAAGACCACAGAAGGATAATATATAAACACTAGGATTGACAGAGACATCTTACTGCCTGGACAGTCACCCGAAGTTCCTCTGTAACGTTGGGGCATCCTTCTTCAGCCCATAGGCCACAATGTGTCTGGAACACTTCTCAGCAAAGCAGGAAATTTCAAACTGTCCATCTGCGTTTGTCAGTCTGTCAATCATTTTTCTTTGTCCTGCAGCAAGTCTCATAGACTCTTCATCAAGCAGGAACCCTGTAAGACTGAGTTCAGTAGTCACTTTCCTGTGGGTCCTGCATGTCCAGATGATACAACAACAGTCAAACAATCTAGGCAAGAGCAGTTTCTTGCCCAAATGGCTAATCTTGCCATGTTGAAAGCAAACTTTATAACGAGTTTCTTCGATGCCCATCTTCCTCTCAGATGTAATTGGTGCTGCCAGGAGCAGACATTTCTCATTGTCAAGACAAACCCTAAACCATTTTAAATGCCATGTTCTGAAGGTCTTTGAGAGGTTTGAAGACTGTCCATCTCAAATATATTTCTGTATATCTAGAAACCTAACTTATGTAACTAGAAATTCTATTATAAGTAACTATCTATAGTCTGTATTCAATTATACATTACGTTGTAAAAGATCAGTATAAGCACAATATTTAATCAAGAGGAGAAATATAAGCATCACAAAATTGACCTTGATTTTGTCTCAATAAATGAAAAACAATACCCATACCATAATTCCCCTTTTTACCATTAAAAAAGATTGGCTGTGATCACTAGCCAATTATAAACAACCCCATTTAAATGAAAACAAAGATTTATAAACAAGATGGGAATTGGGACGTCGCTCATTCCAAACTGCTTCCTGCTGGAAGGGGCGCTGTTTATACCATGGGGATCATGACAAAACTCAGAAACCTGTATAAGTCCATATTTTCGGGGTCTGTAAGACTGCATCATCTTCGCTGTTTCGATTGTTGGAACACCTGGTCCACTGCTTCCAGGGATCTTGGTTCGTCAAACAACAAAAGCCTGGAAGGAATCCTTAGCTTTTCATTTTCTGTAGAAACATAAATAAAAACTCCTTTTCCGAGTAACATATCCTTATGCTTAAATTTTGAAGTCAAGGTATTTTCAAAAGATATAAGTTGTATTAATTTAGCAGCATTTATAAGCAAGTGTACTTTAGTATCAGTTCCTTCCTGAGCAAGCAAAAAACTGAAAAACACAATAGTGTACCGTATCCAGACTCTCTGTGTATTTTCCATCTTTACGTGGCTTATTTATCTATTATTACTTATTTCTTCCACTTTCATTTATTTTTCTTGAGACAGGGTTTCTCTATGGAAATCTGCCTGCCTCTGCCTCTGGAGTAAATCCTACCGGCGTGCGCCACCACAACGCTGGCTTTTGTATTTATTTACCACGTTGCTGTTTCATTTTCACTCATAATCTCACGTATATTTTTAAACACACTGTAAACCTTTAGAGGTTTTTCTTAATCCAAGTCTGACTTTACGGTAAATCTTTATGTTTTTCTGGCCACATGTCTTATCTGTAAAACCGCGGCTGTTTTAAACTGCCGTTTCAAGATGGCGGGCTTAAGCGTGATTCCAGCTTACTGCCTCAGTCCATGCTGACCTCCAGCAAAAGCTGCCACTTACAGCTGTACGTACACTCTTTTCAATCGTTAGCAGAGTCTCTTAAAACAACCTTGTGGTTGTTTTTTTTTTTTTTTTTTTACGCCGAGTCAGGAAGACTCCGGTAAGCAATCCACGTGAATCTCGGCTTGTCGCTAGCAAAACAGAACACACCTGAGAAAAATGCTGCTACCAAAATCTGTGCTTCTCTCTGTTCTTCTGTTTCTAAAATTCCTTTAAAGCTTTTGTCATTCTGCGTGGAAATTCATGATCCCACTCCAGATAATCATTATGTTAAGAGAATATTTTTCTTTGCTAGCCGCTTTGGTTTTTCCCCCGCCAGTCGCCTGGGCTCTGCCGCGCCAGCCTGGTTCTAGATCCCCATGAGTCCCAAATAAAAACACAGGAGGCTATATGAATTATGAAGCGGTTGGCCTTGCTTGTTTCTAACTGGCTAGCTCTGACTTAAGTAATTACCCCATAATTGTTAATATAAGTATGTCTCTTCCTGGAGAATAGTTCCAGGCTTCCTACAAAAATGGCGGTTACATCTCGAACCCATCGTTTTTCTCCTACCCAGAGTCCTATTGGACTCCTAGCCCCACCTATCTAAATTCCTATTGGCCAGACAGTGCTTTATTAGCATAAGACTTCCCCAACACGTAGGTTCACAAACAGTGTTGTATCTTTAGTTTTCATGAAGTTAAGCGCGTAGTTTCACAAACAATGTTGTATAGTTAGTTTTCATGAAGATAAGCAGGCAGATTCTCACACCCTGTTGTATCGTTAGTTTTCTTGAAGTTAAGGGCATAGTTTCACAAACTATGTTGTATCGTTAGTTTTCATGAAGATAAGCATGTAGATTCTCAAACAGTTTGGTATCGTTAGTTTTCATCAAGTTAAACATGTAGTTTCTCACACAGTGTTGTATCCATACTTTTCATGACATTTAGCGCAGAGTTTCACAAACAGAGTTGTATCGTTACTGTTCATGGAGTTAAGCAAGCAGATTCTCACACAGTGTTGTATCGTTAATTTTCATCAAGTTAAGCTTGTAGTTTCTCACACAGTGTTGTATCCTGAGTTTTCATGAAGTTAAGCGCGTAGTTTCACAAACTATGTTGTATCATTGGTTTTCATGGAGTTAAGCAAGCAGATTCTCACACAGTGTTGTATCGTTAGTTTTCATGAAGTTTAGCTTGTAGTTTCTCACACAGTGTTGTATCGTTAGTTTTCATGAAAATAAGCATGTAGTTTCTCACAGTGTTGTATTGTAACTTTTCAAGAAAGTAAGCACACGGTTTCACTAACAGTGTTGTATACATAGTATTCATGAAGTTAAGCCATTAGTTTCACAAACAGTGTTGTGTCGATAGATTTCAGGGAGTTAAGCAAGCAGGTTGTCACACAGTGTTGTATCATTAATTTTCATGAAGTTAAGATTGTAGTTGTTCACACAGTGTTGTTTTGTTAGTTTTCATGAAATAAAGCATGAAGTTTGTCACACATTGTTGTACCGTTAGTTTTCATGGAGTTAAGTAAGCAGGTTGTTACACATTGTTGTGTCATTAGTTTTCATTAACTTAAGCTTGTAGTTGTTCACACAGTGTTGTATCATGAGTTTTCATGAAGCTAAGCAAGTAGGTTCACAAACAGTGTTGTATCTTTAGTTTTCATGAAGTTAAGCACGTAGTTTCACAAACTATGTTGTATCATTAGTTTCCATGAAGATAAGCATGTAGATTCTCAAACTGTTTGGTATCGTTAGATTTCATCAAGTTGAACATATAGTTTCTCACACAGTATTGTATCCATAGTTTTAATGACGTTTAGCGCGTAGTTTCACAAATAGTGTTGTATCGTTAGTTTTCATGGAGTTAAGCAAGCAGATTCTCACACAGTGTTGTGTCGTTAGATTTCATGAAATTATCCTTGTAGATTCTCACACAGCGTTGTATCCTGAGTTTTCATGAAGTTAAGCGCGTAGTTCCACAAACAGTGTTGTATTGTTAGTTTTCATGGAGTTAAGCAAGCAGATTCTCACACAGTGTTGTATCGTTAGTTTTCATGAAGTTAAGCTTGTAGGTTCTCACAGTGTTGGATCCTGAGTTTTCTTGAAGTTAAGCGCGTAGTTTCACAAACAGTGTTGTATCGTTAGTTTTCATGGAGTTAAGCAAGCAGATTCTCACACAGTGTTGTATCGTTAGTTTTCGTGAAGTTAAGCTTGTAGTTTCTCACACAGTGTTGTATCATTAGTTTTCATGAAAGTAAGCTTGTGTTTTCTCACACAGTGTTGTATTGTAACTTTTCAAGAAAGTAAGCACACGGCTTCACAAACAGTGTTGTATCCTTAGTATTCATGAAGTTAAGCCATTAGTTTCACAAACCGTGTTGTGTCTTTAGATTTCAAGGAATAAACAAAGCAGGTTGTCACACAGTGTTGTATCATTAGTTTTCATGAAGTTAAGCTCGTAGTTGTTCACACAGTGTTGCATCAGGAGTTTTCATGAAGCTAAGCAAGTAGGATCATAAACAGTGTTGTATCTTTAGTTTTCATGAAGTTAAGCACATAGTTTCACAAACAATGTTGTATAGTAAGTTTTCATGAAGATAAGCAAACAGATTCTCACAAAGAGTTGTTTCGTTAGTTTTCATGAAGTTAAGGGCGTAGTTTCACAAACTATGTTGTATCGTTAGTTTTCATGAAGATAAGTATGTAGATTCTCAAACAGTATGGTATCGTTAGTTTTCATCAAGTTAAGCATGTAGTTTCTCACACAGTGTTGTATCCATTGTTTTCATGAAGTTAAGAAAGTAGTTTACAAACATTGTTGTAGCGTTAGTTGTCATGGAGTTAAGCAAGCAGATTCTCACACAGTGTTGTTTCATTAGATTTCATGAAGTTAAGCTTGCAGTTTCTCACACAGTGTTGTATCCTGTGTTATCATGAAGTAAGCGCGTAGTTTCACAAACAATGTTGTATCGTTAGTTTTCATGGAGTTAAGGAAGCAGATTCTCACACAGTGTTGTATCATTAGTTTTCATCAAGTTAAGCTTGTAGTTTCTCACACAGTGTTGTATCGTTAGTTTTCATGAAGTTAAGCCATTAGTTTCACAAACAGTGTTGTGTCGATAGATTTCAGGGAGTTAAGCAAGCAGGTTGTCACACAGTGTTGTATCATTAATTTTCATGAAGTTAAGATTGTAGTTGTTCACACAGTGTTGTATCATGAGTTTTCATGAAGCTAAGTAAGTAGGTTCACAAACATTGTTGTATCTTTATTTTTCATGAACTTAAGCGCATAGTTTCACAAACAGTGTTGTATTGTTAGTTTTCATGAAATTAAGCATGAAGTTTCTCACACAGTTTTGTATCGTTAATTTTCAAGGAGTTAAGAAAGCAGATTCTCACACAGTGTTGTATCGTTAGTTTTAATGAAAATAAGCATGTGGTTTCTCACACAGTGTTTCATTGTAACTTTTCAAGAAAGTAAGCACATGGTTTCACAAACAGTTTTGTATCCATAGTATTCATGAAGTTAAGCAAATAGTTTCCCAAACAGTGTTGTGTCGTTAGTTTTCAGGGAGTTAAGCAAGCAGGTTGTCACACAGTGTTGTATCATTAGTTTACATGAAGTTAAGCTAGTAGTTGTTCGCACAGTGTTGTATCATGAGTTTTCATGAACCTAAGCACGTAGGTTCACAAACAGTGTTGTATCTTTTGTTTCCATGAAGTTAAGCGCGTAGTTTCACAAACAGTGTTGTATAGTTAGTTTTCATGAAGATAAGCAAGCAGATTCTCACACAGTGTTGTATCGTTAGATTTCATGAAGTTAAGCTTGTAGATTCTCACACAGTGTTGTATCCTGAGTTTTCAAGAAGTTAAGTGCGCAGTTTCACAAACAGTGTCGTATCGTTAGATTTCATGGAGTTAAGCAAGCAGATTCTCACACAGTGTTGTATCGGTAGTTTTCATCAAGTTAAGCTTGTAGTTTCTCACACAGTGTTGTATCGTTAGTTTTCATGAAGTTAAGCGCGTAGTTTCACAAACAGTGTTGTATCGTTGGTTTTCATGGAGTTAAGCAAGCAGATTCTCACACAGTGTTGCATTGTTAGTTTTCATGGAGTTAAGTAAGCAGGTTGTTACACATTGTTGTGTCATTAGTTTTCATTAACTTAAGCTTGTAGTTGTTCACACAGTGTTGTATCATGAGTTTTCATGAAGCTAAGCAAGTAGGTTCACAAACAGTGTTGTATCTTTAGTTTTCATGAAGTTAAGCACGTAGTTTCACAAACTATGTTGTATCGTTAGTTTCCATGAAGATAAGCATGTAGATTCTCAAACTGTTTGGTATCGTTAGATTTCATCAAGTTGAACATATAGTTTCTCACACAGTATTGTATCCATAGTATTAATGACGTTTAGCGCGTAGTTTCACAAATAGTGTTGTATCGTTAGTTTTCATGGAGTTAAGCAAGCAGATTCTCACACAGTGTTGTGTCGTTAGATTTCATGAAATTATCCTTGTAGATTCTCACACAGCTTTGTATCCTGAGTTTTCATGAAGTTAAGCGCGTAGTTCCACAAACAGTGTTGTATTGTTAGTTTTCATGGAGTTAAGCAAGCAGATTCTCACACAGTGTTGTATCGTTAGTTTTCATGAAGTTAAGCTTGTAGGTTCTCACAGTGTTGGATCCTGAGTTTTCTTGAAGTTAAGCGCGTAGTTTCACAAACAGTGTTGTATCGTTAGTTTTCATGGAGTTAAGCAAGCAGATTCTCACACAGTGTTGTATCGTTAGTTTTCGTGAAGTTAAGCTTGTAGTTTCTCACACAGTGTTGTATCATTAGTTTTTATGAAAGTAATCTTGTGTTTTCTCACACAGTGTTGTATTGTAACTTTTCAAGAAAGTAAGCACACGGCTTCACAAACAGTGTTGTATCCTTAGTATTCATGAAGTTAAGCCATTAGTTTCACAAACCGTGTTGTGTCTTTAGATTTCAAGGAATAATCAAAGCAGGTTGTCACACAGTGTTGTATCATTAGTTTTCATGAAGTTAAGCTCGTAGTTGTTCACACAGTGTTGCATCAGGAGTTTTCATGAAGCTAAGCATGTAGGATCATAAACAGTGTTGTATCTTTAGTTTTCAAGAAGTTAAGCACATAGTTTCACAAACAATGTTGTATAGTAAGTTTTCATGAAGATAAGCAAACAGATTCTCACAAAGTGTTGTTTCGTTAGTTTTCATGATGTTAAGGGCGTAGTTTCACAAACTGTGTTGTATCGTTAGTTTTCATGAAGATAAGTATGTAGATTCTCAAACAGTATGGTATCGTTAGTTTTCATCAAGTTAAGCATGTAGTTTCTCACACAGTGTTGTATCCATTGTTTTCATGAAGTTAAGAAAGTAGTTTACAAACATTGTTGTAGCGTTAGTTGTCATGGAGTTAAGCAAGCAGATTCTCACACAGTGTTGTTTCGTTAGATTTCATGAAGTTAAGCTTGCAGTTTCTCACACAGTGTTGTATCCTGGGTTATCATGAAGTAAGTGCGTAGTTTCACAAACTATGTTGTATCGTTAGTTTTCATGGTGTTAAGGAAGCAGATTCTCATACAGTGTTGTATCGGTAGTTTTCATCAAGTTAAGCTTGTAGTTTCTCACACAGTGTTGTATCGTTAGTTTTCATGAAGTTAAGCGCGTAGTTTCACAAACAGTGTTGTAGCGTTGGTTTTCATGGAGTTAAGCAAGCAGATTCTCACACAGTGTTGTATCCTTAGTTTTCATGAAGGTAAGCTTGTAGTTTCTCCCACAGTTTTGTATTGTTAGTTTTCAAGAAGTTAAGCGCTTAGTTAAACAAACAGTGTTGTATCATTGGTTTTCATGGAGTTAAGCAAGCAGATTCTCACACAGTGTTTTATCGTTAGTTTTCATCAAGTTAAGCTTGTAGTTTCTCACACAGTGTTTTATCCTGAGGGTTCATGAAGTTAAGCGCATAGTTTCACAAACAGTGTTGTATTGTTAGTTTTCATGAAATAAAGCATGAAGTTTCTCACACATTGTTGTATCGTTAGTTTTCATGGAGTTAAGCAAGCAGGTTGTGACACACTGTTGTGTCATTAGTGTTCATTAAGTTAAGCTTGTAGTTATTCACACAGTGTTGTATCATGAGTTTTCATGAAGCTAAGCAATTAGGTTCACAAACAGTGTTTTATCGTTAGTTTTCATGAAGATAAGCAAGCAGATTCTCACACAGTGTTGTATCGTTAGTTTTCATGAAGTTAAGGGTGTAGTTTCACAAACTATGTTGTATCGTTAGTTTTCATGAAGATAAGCATGTAGATTCTCCAACTGTTTGGTATCATTAGTTTTCATCAAGTTAAGCATGGAGATTCTCACACAGTGTTGTATCGTTAGTTTTCATGAAGTTAAGCTTGTAGTTTCTCACAAAGTGTTGTATCCTGAGTTTTCATGAAGTTAAGTGCATAGTTTCACAAACACTGTTGTATCGTTAGTTTTCATGGAGTTAAGCAAGCAGATTCTCACACAGTGTTGTATTGTAACTTTTCAAGAAAGTTAGCACACGTTTTCACAAACAGTGTTGTATCCTTAGTATTCTTGAAGTTAAGCCATTATTTTCACAAACAGTGTTGTGTCATTAGATATCAGGGAGTTAAGCAAGCAGGTTGTTCACACAGTGTTGTAACATGAGTTTTCATGAAGCTAAGCAAGAAGGTTCACAAACAGTGTTGTGTATTTAGTTTTCATGAAGTTAAGCTTATAGTTTCTCACACAGTGTTGTATCCTGAGTTTTCATGAAGTTAAGTGCATAGTTTCACAAACTATGTTGTATCGTTAGTTTTCATGAAGATAAGCATGCAGATTCTCAAACAGTTTGGTATCGTTAGTTTTCATCAAGTTAAGCATGTAATTCTCCCACAGTGTTGTATCCATAGTTTTCATGAAGTTAAGAAAGTAGTTTCGCAAACAGTGTTGTATCGTTAGTTTTCATGAAGTTAAGCTTGTAGTTTCTCACACAGTGTTGTATCCTGGGTTTTCATGAAGTTAAGCGCGTAGTTTCACAAACAGTGCTCTATCGTTAGTTTTCATGGAGTTAAGCAAGCAGATTCTCACACAGTGTTGTATCATTTGTTTTCATGAAATTAAGCTTGTACTTTCTCCCACAGTGTTGTATCCTGAGTTTTCAAGAAGTTAAGCGCGTAGTTTCACAAACAGTGTTGTATTGTTAGTTTTCATGAAATAAAGCATGAAGTTTCTCACACATTGTTGTATCGTTAGTTTTCACGGAGTTAAGCAAGCAGGTTGTGACACACTGTTGTGTCATTAGTTTTCATTAAGTTAAGCTTGTAGTTGTTCACACAGTGTTGTATCATGAGTTTTCATGAAGCTATGCAAGTAGGTTCACAAAAAGTGTTTTATCGTTAGTTTTCATGAAGATAAGCAAGCAGATTCTCACTCAGTGTTGTATCGTTAGTTTTCATGAAGTTAAGGGCGTAGTTTCACAAACTATGTTGTATCGTTAGTTTTCATGAAGATAAGCATGTAGATTCTCCAACTGTTTGGTATCGTTAGTTTTCATCAAGTTAAGCATGGAGATTCTCACACAGTGTTGTATCCAAAGTTTTCATGAAGTTAAGAAAGTAGTCTACAAACATTGTTGTATCGTTAGTTTTCATGGAGTTAAACAGCAGATTCTCACACAGTTTCGTGTCGATAGTTTTCATCAAGTTAAGATTGTAGTTTCTCACAAAGTGTCGTTTCCTGAGTTTTCATGAAGTTAAGCGCATAGTTTCACACACAGTGTTGTATCGTTAGTTTTCATGGAGTTAAGCAAGCAGATTCTCACACAGTGTTGTATCGTTAGTTTTCATGAAGTTAAGCTTGTAGTTTCTCACACAGTGTTGTATTGTAACTTTTCAAGAAAGTAAGCACACGTTTTCACAAACAGTGTTGTATCCTTAGTATTCACGATGTTAAGCCATTATTTTCACAAACAGTGTTGTGTCATTAGATTTCAGGGAGTTAAGCAAGCAGGTTGTTCACACAGTGTTGTATCATGAGTTTTCATGAAGCTAAGCAAGTAGGTTCACAAACAGTGTTGTATATTTAGTTTTCATGAAGTTAAGCTTATAGTTTCTCACACAGTGTTGTATCCTGTGTTATCATGAATTTAAGTGCGTAGTTTCACAAACTATGTTTTATCGTTAGTTTTCATGAAGATAAGCATGTAGATTCTCACACAGTTTGGTATCGTTAGTTTTCATCAAGTTAAGCATATAATTCTCACACAGTGTTGTATCCATAGTTTTCATGAAGTTAAGAAAGTAGTTTCACAAGCAGTGTTGTATCGTTAGTTTTCATGAAGTTAAGCTTGCAGTTTCTCACACAGTGTTGTATCCTGGGTTTTCATGAAGTTAAGCGCGTAGTTTCACAAACAGTGTTCTATCGTTAGTTTTCATGGAGTTAAGCAAGCAGATTCTCACACAGTGTTTTATCATTAGTTTTTATGAAATTAAGCTTGTAGTTTCTCCCACAGTGTTGTATCCTGAGTTTTCATGATTTTAAGCGCGTAGTTTCACAAGCAGTGTTCTATCGTTAGTTTTCATGGAGTTAAGCAAGCAGATTCTCACACAGTGTTGTATCATTAGGTTTTTTGAAATTAAGCTTGTAGTTTCTCCCACAGTGTTGTATCCTGAGTTTTCATGATTTTAAATGCATAGTTTCACAAACAGTGTTCTATCGTTAGTTTTCATGGAGTTAAGCAAGCAGATTCTCACACAGTGTTGTATCATTAGTTTTCATGAAGTTAAGCTTGTAGTTTCTCACAAAGTGTTGTATCCTGAGTTTTATGAAGTTAAGCGCGTAGTTTCACAAGCAGTGTTCTATCGTTAGTTTTCATGGAGTTAAGCAAGCAGATTCTCACACAGTGTTGTATCATTAGTTTTCATGAAGTTAAGCTTGTAGTGTCTCCCACAGTGTTGTATCGTTAGTTTTCAGGAAGTTAAGTGCATAGTTAAACAAACAGTGTTGTATCATTGGTTTTCATGGAGTTAAGCAAGCAGATTCTCACACAGTGTTGTATCGTTAGTTTTCATCAAGTTAAGCTTGTAGTTTCCCACACAGTGTTGTGTCCTGTGTTTTCAAGAAGTTAAGTGTTTGGTTAAACAAACAGTGTTGTATCGTTAGTTTTCATGACGCCAAGAAAGTAGGTTCACAAACAGTGTTGTATCTTTAGTTTTCATGAAGTTAAGCGTGTAGTTTCACAAACAATGTTGTATAGTTAGTTTTCATGAAGATAAGCAAGCAGATTCTCACGCAGTGTTGTATCGTTAGTTTTCATGAACTTAAGGGCGTATTTTCACAAACCATGTTGTATAGTTAGTTTTCATGAAGATAAGCATATAGATTCTCAAACAGTTTCGTATCGTTAGTTTTCAACAAGGTAAGCATGTAGTATCTCAGACAGTGTTGTATCCATAGTTTTCATGACGTTAAGCGCATAGTTGCACAAACAATGTTGTAACGTTAGTTTTCATGGAGTTAAGCAAGCAGATTCTCACACAGTGTTGTATCCTGAGTTTTCATGAAGTTAAGCGTGTAGTTTCACAAAAAGTGTTGTATAATTAGTTTTCATGGAGTTAAGCAAGCAGATTCTCACAAAGTGTTGTATCGTTAGTTTTTATGAAGTTAAGATTGTTGTTTCTCACACAGTGTTGTATCGTTAGTTTTCATGAAAATAAGCGTGTAGTTTCTCACACAGTGTTGTATCGTTAGTTTTCTCAAGTTAAGCTTGTAGTTTCTCACACAGTGGTGTATCCTGAGTTTTCATGAAATTAAGTGTGTAGTTTCACAAACAGTGTTGTATCATTAGTTTTCATGGAGTTAAGCAAGCAGATTCTCACACAGTATTGTATCGTTAGTTTTCATGACATTAAGCTTGTAGTTTCTCACACAGTGTTGTATCCTGAGTTTTCATGAAGTTAAGCGCATAGTTTCACAAACTATGTTGTATCGTTAGTTTTCATAAAGAGAAGCATGTAGATTCTCAAACAGTTTGGTATCATTAGTTTTCATCAAGTTAAGCAAGCAGATTCTCACACAGTGTTTTACCGTTAGTTTTCATCAAGTTAAGCTTGTAGTTTCTCACACAGTTTTTTATCCTAAGTTTTCATGAAGTTAAGCGCGTAGTTTCACAAACAGCGTTGTGTCGTTGGTTTTCATGGAGTTAAGCAAGCAGATACTCACACAGTGTTGTATCGTTAATTTTTATGAAAATATGCATGTGGTTTCTCATACAGTGTTGTATTGTAACTTTTCAAGAAGTAAGCACCCGGTTTCACAAACAGTGTTGTATCCTTAGTATTCATGAATATAAGCCATTAGTTTCACAAACAGTGTTGTATCGTTAGTTTTCAGGGAGTTAACCAAGCAGGTTGTCACACAGTGTTGTATTATTAGTTTTCATGAAGTTAAGCTTGTACTTGTTCACACAGTGTTGTATCATGAGTTTTCATGAACCCAAGCAAGTAGATTCACAAACAGTGTTGTATAATTAGTTTTCATGAAATTAAGCGCGTAGTTTCACAAACAATGTTGTATAGTTAGTTTTCATGAAGACGAGCGAGCAGATTCTCACACAGTGTTGTATCGTTAGTTTTCTTCAAGTTACGCTTGTAGTTTCCCACACAGTGTTGTATCCTGAGTTTTCTAGAAGTTCAGCGCTTAGTTAAACAAACAGTGTTGTATCGTTAGTTTTCATGAAGTTAAGCTTGTAGTTGTTCACACAGTGTTGTATCATGAGTTTTCATGAAGCTAAGCAAGTAGGTTCACAAACGGTGTTGTATCTTTAGTTTTCATGAAGTTAAGCGTGTAGTTTCACAAACAATGTTGTATAGTTAGTTTTCATGAAGATAAGCAAGCAGATACTCACATAGTGTTGTATCGTTAGTTTTCATGAACTTAAGGGCGTATTTTCACAAACCATGTTGTATCGTTAGTTTTCATGAAGATAAGCATATAAATTCTCAAACAGTTTGGTATCGTTAGTTTTCAAAAAGGTAAGCATGTAGTATCTCACACAGTGTTGTATCCATACTTTTCATGGCGTTAAGCGGATATTTGCACAAACAGTGTGTATCGTTAGTTTTCATGGAGTTAAGCAAGCAGATTCTCACACAGTGTTGTATCCTGAGTTTTCATGAAGTTAAGCACATAGTTTCACAAACTAATTTGTATCGTTAGATTTCATGAAGATAAGCATGTAGATTCTCAAACACTTTGTTATCGTTAGTTTTCAGCAAGTTAAGCATGTAATTCTAACACAGTGTTGTATCCATAGTTTTCATGACGTTCAGCGCATGGTTGCACAAACAATGTTGGATACTTAGTTCATGAAGATAAGCAAGCAGATTCTCACACAGTGATTTTTCGTTAGTTTTCATCAAGTTAAGCTTGTAGTTTCTCACACAGTGTTTTATCCTGAGTTTTCATGAAGTTAAGCGTGTAGTTTCACAAACAGTGTTGTATCATTAGTTTTCATGGAGTTAAGCAAGCTGGTTCTCAAAAGTGTTGTATCGTTAGCTTTTATGAAGTTAAGCTTGTAGTTTTTCACACAGTGTTGTTTCGTTAGTTTTCATGAAAATAAGCATATAGTTTCTCACACAGTGTTGTACCGTTAGTTTTCATCAAGTTAAGCTTGTAGTTTCTCACACAATGTTGTATCCTGAGTTTTCATGAAGTTAAGCGTGTAGTTTCACAAACATTTTTGGTATCATTAGTTTTCATCAAGTTAAGCAAGCAGATTCTCACACAGTGTTGTACCGTTAGTTTTCATCAAGTTATGCTTGTAGTTTCTCACACACTTTTGTATCCTAAGTTTTCATGAAGTTAAGCGCGTAGTTTCACAAACAGCTTTGTATCGTTGGTTTTCATGGAGTTAAGCAAGCAGATACTCACACAGTATTGTATAGTTAGTTTTGATGAAGTTAAGCTTGTAGTTTCTCACACAGTGTTGTATCCTGAGTTTTCATGAATTTAAGCGCGTAGTTTCACAAACAGCTTTGTATCGTTAGTTTTCATGGAGTTAAGCAAGCAGATTCTCACACAGTGTTGTATCGTTAGTTTTCATGAAGTTAAGGGCATAGTTTCACAAACTATGTTGTATCGTTAGTTTTCATGAAGATAAGCATTTAGATTCTCAAACAGTTTGGTATCATTACTTTTCATCAAGTTAAGCATGTAGATTCTCACACAGTGTTGTATCCATAGCTTTCATGAAGTTAAGTGCGTAGTTTCACAAACAGTGTTGTATCGTTAGTTTTCTTGGAGTTAAGCAAGAAGATTCACACAGTATTGTATCATCAGTTTTCATCAAGTTAAGCTTGTAGTTTCTCACACAGTGTTGTATCCTGAGTTTTCATGAAGTTAAGCACGTAGTTTCACAAATAGTGTTGTATCGTTAGTTTTCATGAAATTAAGCATGAAGTTCCTCGCACAGTGTTGTATCGTTACCTTTCATGGAGTTAAGCAAGCAGATTCTCACACAGTGTTGTATCGTCAGTTTTCATGAAAATAAGCATGTGGTTTCTCACACAGTGTTGTATTGTAACTTTTCAAGAAAGTAAGCACACGGTTTCACAAACAGTGTTGTATCCTTAGTATTCATGAAGTTAAGCCATTAGTTTCACAAACAGTGTTGTATCGTTAGTTTCCAGGGAGTTAAGCAAGCAGGTTTTCACACAGTGTTGTATCAGTTTTCATGAAGCTAAGCAAGTAGGTTCACAAACAGTGTTGTATCTTTAGTTTTCATGAAGTTAAGCATGTAGTTTCGCAAACAATGTTGTATAGTTAGTTTTCATGAAGATAAGCAAGCAGATTCTCACACAGTGTTGTTTCGTTAGTTTTCATGAACTTAAGGGCGTATTTTCACAAACCATGTTGTATCGTTTGTTTTCATTAAGATAAGCATATAGATTCTCAACAGTTTGGTATCGTTAGTTTTCAACAAGGTAAGCATGTAGTATCTCACACAGTGTTGTGTCCATAGTTTTCATGACGTTAAGCGCATAGTTGCACAAACAGTGTTGTATCGTTAGTTTTCATGGAGTTAAGCAAGCAGATTCTCACACAGTGTTGTATCCTGAGTTTTCATGAAGTTAAGGGCATAGTTTCACAAACTAATTTCTATCGTAGTTTTCATGAAGATAAGCATGTAGATTCTCAAACACTTTGTTATCGTTAGTTTTCAGCAAGTTAAGCCTGTAATTCTCACACAGTGTTGTATCCATAGTTTTCATGACGTTAAGTGCATGGTTGCACAAACAATGTTGTAGAATTAGTTTTCATGAAGATAAGCAAGCAGATTCTCACACAGTGATTTTTCATTAGTTTTCATCAACTTAAGCTTGTAGTTTCTCACACAGTGTTGTATCCTGAGTTTTCATGAAGTTAAGCGCTTAGTTAAACAAACAGTGTTGTATCATTTGTTTTCATGGAGTTAAGCAAGCAGATTCTCACACAGTGTTGTATCGTTAGTTTTCATCAAGTTAAGCTTGTAGTTTCCCACACAGTGTTGTATCCTGAGTTTTCAAGAAGTTAAGCGGTTAGTTAAACAAACAGTGTTGTATCGTTAGTTTTCATGACGCTAAGCAAGTAGGTTCACAAACAGTGTTGTATCTTTAATTTTCATGAAGTTAAGCGTGTAGTTTCACAAACAATGTTGTATAGTTAGTTTTCATGAAGATAAGCATATAGCTTCTCAAACAGTTTCGTATCGTTAGTTTTCAACAAGGTAAGCATGTAGTATCTCACACAGTGTTGTATCCATAGTTTTCATGACGTTAAGCGCATAGTTGCACAAACATTGTTGTATCGTTAGTTTTCATGGAGTTAAGCAAGCAGATTCTCACACAGTGTTGCATTGTTAGTTTTCATGAAGTTAAGCTTGTAGTTTCTCACACAGTGTTGTATCCTGAGGGTTCATGAAGTTAAGCGCGTAGTTTCACAAACAGTGTTGAATTGTTAGTTTTCATGAAATAAAGCATGAAGTTTCTCACACATTGTTGTATCGTTAGTTTTCATGGAGTTAAGCAAGCAGGTTGTGACACACTGTTGTGTCATTACTTTTCATTAAGTTAAGCTTGTAGTTGTTCACACAGTGTTGTATCATGAGTTTTCATGAAGCTAAGCAAGTAGGTTCACAAACAGTGTTTTATCGTTAGTTTTCATGAAGATAAGCAAGCAGATTCTCACACAGTGTTGTATCGTTAGTTTTCATGAAGTTAAGGGCGTAGTTTCACAAACTATGTTGTATCGTTAGTTTTCATGAAGATAAGCATGTAGATTCTCAAACTGTTTGGTATCATTAGTTTTCATCAAGTTAAGCATGGAGATTCTCACACAGTGTTGTATCCATAGTTTTCATGAAGTTAAGAAAGTAGTCTACAAACATTGTTGTATCGTTAGTTTTCATGGAGTTAAACAGCAGATTCTCACACAGTGTCGTATCGATAGTTTTCATTAAGTTAAGCTTGTAGTTTCTCACAAAGTGTTGTATCCTGAGTTTTCATGAAGTTAAGCGCATAGTTTCACAAACAGTGTTGTATCGTTAGTTTTCATGGAGTTAAGCAAGCAGATTCTCACACAGTGTTGTATTGTTAGTTTTCATGAAGTTAAGCTTGTAGTTTCTCACACAGTGTTGTATTGTAACTTTTCAAGAAAGTAAGCACACGTTTTCACAAACAGTGTTGTATCCTTAGTATTCACGAAGTTAAGCCATTATTTTCACAAACAGTGTTGTATCATTAGATTTCAGGGAGTTAAGCAAGCAGGTTGTTCACACAGTGTTGTATCATGAGTTTTCATGAAGCTAAGCAAGTAGGTTCACAAACAGTGTTGTATATTTAGGTTTCATGAAGTTAAGCTTATAGTTTCTCACACAGTGTTGTATCCTGTGTTATCATGAATTTAAGTGCGTAGTTTCACAAACTATGTTTTATCGTTAGTTTTCATGAAGATAAGCATGTAGATTCTCAAAGAGTTTGGTATCGTTAGTTTTCATCAAGTTAAGCATGTCATTGTCACACAGTGTTGTATCCATAGTTTTCATGAAGTTAAGAAAGTAGTTTCACAAACAGTGTTGTATCGTTAGTTTTCATGAAGTTAAGCTTGTAGTTTCTCACACAGTGTTGTATCCTGGGTTTTCATGAAGTTAAGCGCGTAGTTTCACAAACAGTGTTCTATCGTTAGTTTTTATGGAGTTAAGAAAGCAGATTCTCACACAGTGTTGTATCATTAGTTTTCATGAAATTAAGCTTGTAGTTTCTCCCACAGTGTTGTATCCTGAGTTTTCATGAAGTTAAGCGTGTAGTTTCACAAACAGTGTTCTATCGTTAGTTTTCATGGAGTTAAGCAAGCAGATTCTCACACAGTGTTGTATCATTAGTTTTCATGAAGTTAAGATTGTAGTTTCTCACACAATGTTGTATCCTGAGTTTTCATGAAGTTAAGCGCGTAGTTTCACAAACAGTGTTCTATCGTTAGTTTTCATGGAGTTAAGCAAGCAGATTCTCACACAGTGTTGTATCATTAGTTTTCATGAAGTTAAGCTTGTAGTTCCTCCCACAGTGTTGTATCGTTAGTTTTCGAGAAGTTAAGCGCTTAGTTAAACAAACAGTGTTGTATCATTGGTTTTCATGGAGTTCAGCAAGCAGATTCTCACATAGTGTTGAATCGTTAGTTTTCATCAAGTTAAGCTTGTAGTTTCCCACACAGTGTTGTATCCTGAGTTTTCAAGAAGTTAAGCGCTTAGTTAAACAAATAGTGTTGTATCGTTAGTTTTCATGACGCTAAGCAAGTAGGTTCACAAACAGTGTTGTATCTTTAGTTTTCATGAAGTTAAGCGTGTAGTTTCACGAACAATGTTGTATAGTTAGTTTTCATGATGATAAGCAAGCAGATTCTCACGCAGTGTTGTATCGTTAGTTTTCATGAACTTAAGGGCGTATTTTCACAAACCATGTTGTATAGTTAGTTTTCATGAAGATAAGCATATAGATTCTCAAACAGTTTCGTATCGCTAGTTTTCAACAAGGTAAGCATGTAGTATCTCACACAGTGTTGTATCCATAGTTTTCAGGACGTTAAGCGCATAGTTGCACAAACAGTGTTGTATCGTTTGTTTTCATGGAGTTAAGCAAGCAGATTCTCACACAGTGTTGTATCCTGAGTTTTCATGAAGTTAAGCGCATAGTTTCAAAAACTAATTTGTATCGTTAGTTTTCGTGAAGATAAGCATGTAGATTCTCAAACACTTTGTTATCGTTAGTTTTCAGCAAGTTAAGCATGTAATTCTCACACAGTGTTGTATCCATAGTTTTCATGACGTTAAGCGCATGGTTGCACAAACAATGTTGTATAGTTAGTTTTCATGAAGATAAGCAAGCAGATTCTCACACAGTGATTTTTCGTTAGTTTTCATCAAGTTAGCTTGTAGTTTCTCACACAGTGTTGTATCCTGAGTTTTCATGAAGTTAAGCGTGTAGTTTCACAAACAGTGTTGTATCATTAGTTTTCATGGAGTTAAGCAAGCAGATTCTCACACAGTATTGTATCGTTAGTTTTCATGAAATTAAGCTTGTAGTTTCTCACACAGTGTTGTATCTGAGTTTTCATGAAGTTAAGCGCATAGTTTCACAAACTATGTTGTATCGTTAGTTTTCATGAAGAGAAGCATGTAGATTCTTAAACAGTTTGGTATCATTAGTTTTCATCAATTAAGCAAGCAGATTTTCATACAGTGTTGTACCGTTAGTTTTCATCAAGTTAAGCTTGTAGTTTCTCCCACAGTTTTGTATCCTAAGTTTTCATGAAGTTAAGCGCGTAGTTTCACAAACAGCGTTGTATCGTTGGTTTTCATGGAGCTAAGCAAGCAGATACTCACACAGTGTTGTATAGTTAGTTTTCATGAAGTTAAGCTTGTAGTTTCTCACACAGTGTTGTATCCTGAGTTTTCATGAAGTTAAGCGCGTAGTTTCATAAACAGCTTTGTATCGTTAGTTTTCATGGAGTTAAGCAAGCAGATTCTCACACAGTGTTGTATCGTTAATTTTTATGAAAATATGCATGTGGTATCTCATACAGTGTTGTATTGTAACTTTTCAAGAAAGTAAGCACCCGGTTTCACAAACAGTGTTGTATCCTTAGTATTCATGAATTTAAGCCATTAGTTTCACAAACAGAGTTGTATCGTTAGTTTTCAGGGAGTTAACCAAGCAGGTTGTCACACAGTGTTGTATTATTAGTTTTCATAAAGTTAAGCTTGTAGTTGTTCACACAGTGTTGTATCATGAGTTTTCATGAACCCAAGCAAGTAGGTTCACAAACAGTGTTGTATCATTAGTTTTCATGAAGTTAAGCGCGTAGTTTCACAAACAATGTTGTATAGTTAGTTTTCATGAAGACGAGCGAGCAGATTCTCACACAGTGTTGTATCGTTAGTTTTCATCAATTTAAGCTTGTAGTTTCCCACACAGTGTTGTATCCTGAGTTTTCTAGAAGTTAAGCACTTAGTTAAACAAACAGTGTTGTATCGTTAGTTTTCATGAAGCTTAGCAAGTAGGTTCACAAACAGTGTTGTATCTTTAGTTTTCATGAAGTTAATCGTGTAGTTTCACAAACAATGTTGTATAGTTAGTTTTCATGAAGATAAGCAAGCAGATTCTCACACAGTGTTTTATCATTAGTTTTCATGAACTTAAGGGCGTATTTTCACAAACCATGTTGTATCGTTAGTTTTCATGAAGATAAGCATATAGATTCTCAAACAGTTTGGTATCGTTAGTTTTCAACAAGGTAAGCATGTAGTATCTCACACAGTTTTGTATCCATACTTTTCATGGCGTTAAGCGGATAGTTGCACAAACAGTGTTGTATCGTTAGTTTTCATGGAGTTAAGCAAGCAGATTCTCGCACAGTGTTGTATCCTGAGTTTTCATGAAGTTAAGCACATAGTTTCACAAACTAATTTGTATCGTTAGATTTCATGAAGATAAGCATGTAGATTCTCAAACACTTTGTTATCGTTAGTTTTCAGCAAGTTAAGCATGTAATTCTCATACAGTGTTGTATCCATAGTTTTCATGACGTTAAGTGCATGGTTGCACAAACAATGTTGTATACTTAGTTTTCATGGAGTTAGGCAAGCAGATTCTCACACAGTGTTGTATCATTAGTTTTCATGAAATTAAGCTTGTAGTTTCTCCCACAGTGTTGTATCCTGAGTTTTCATGAAGTTAAGCGTGTAGTTTCACAAACAGTGTTCTATCGTTAGTTTTCATGGAGTTAAGCAAGCAGATTCTCACACAGTGTTGTATCATTAGTTTTCATGAAGTTAAGCTTGTAGTTTCTCACACAGTGTTGTATCCTGAGTTTTCATGAAGTTAAGCGCGTAGTTTCACAAACAGTGTTCTATCGTTAGTTTTCATGGAGTTAAGCAAGCAGATTCTCACAAAGTGTTGTATCGTTAGTTTTTATGAAGTTAAGCTTGTAGTTTCTCACAAAGTGTTGTATCGTTAGTTTTCATGAAAATAAGTATGTAGTTTCTCACACAGTGTTTTATCTTGAGGGTTCATGAAGTTAAGCGCGTAGTTTCACAAACAGTGTTGTATTGTTAGTTTTCATGAAATAAAGCATGAAGTTTCTCACACATTGGTGTACCGTTAGTTTTCATGGAGTTAAGCAAGCAGGTTGTTACACATTGTTGTGTCATTAATTTTCATTAACTTAAGCTTGTAGTTGTTCACACAGTGTTGTATCATGAGTTTTCATGAAGCTAAGCAAGTAGGTTCACAAACAGTGTTGAATCATTAGTTTTCATGAAGTTAAGCACGTTGTTTCATAAACAATGTTGTATCGTTAGTTTTCATCAAGTTAAGCATGGAGTTCTCACACAGGGTTGTATCCATAGTTTTCATGACGTTAAGCACTTAGTTTCACAAACAGTGTTGTATCGTTAGTTTTCATTGAGTTAAGCAAGCAGATTCTCACACTTGTTGTATCCTTAGTGTTCATAAAAATAAGCATGTGGTTTCTCAAACAGTGTTGTATTGTAACTTTTCAAGAAAGTAAGCACACGGTTTTACGAACAATGTTGTATCCTTAGTATTCATGAAGTTAAGCCATTAGTTTCTCAAATAGTGTTGTGTGGTTAGTTTTCAGGGAGTTAACCAAGCAGATTCTCACACAGTGTTGTATCGTTAGTTTTCATGAAGTTAAGGGCGTATATTCACAATCTATGTTGTATCGTTAGTTTTCATGAAGATAAGCACGTAGATTCTCAAACAGTTTGGTATCTTTAATTTTCATCCAGTTAAGCATGTAATTGTCACACAGTGTTGTATCCATAGTTTTCATGAAGTTAAGAAAGAAGTTTCACAGTGTTGTATCGTTAGTTTTCATGGAGTTAAGCAAGCAGATCCTCACACAGTGTTGTATCATTAGTTTTCATCAAGTTAAGACTGTAGTTTCTCACACAGTGTTGTATCCTGAATTTTCATTAATGTAATCGCTTAGTTTCACAAACAGTGTTCTATTGTTAGGTTTCATGGAGTTAAGCAAGCAGATTCTCACACAGTGTTGTATCGTTAGTTTTAATGAAAATAACATTGTGGTTACTCACACAGTGTTTCATTGTAACTTTAAAAGAAAGTAAGCACACGGTTTCACAAACAGTGTTGTATCCTTAGTATTCATGAAGTTAAGCCATTAGTTTCACAAACAGTGTTGTGTCGTTAGATTTCAGGTAGTTAAGTAAGCAGGTTGTCACACAGTGTTGTATCATTAATTTTCATGAAGTTAAGCTTATAGTTGTTCACACAGTGTTGTATCATGAGTTTTTATGAAGCTAAGCAACTAGGTTCACAAAGAGTGTTATATCTTTATTTTTCATGAAGTTAAGCGCATAGTTTGACAAACAGTGTTGTATTGTTAGTTTTCATGAAATTAAGCATGAAGTTTCTCACAGAGTGTTGTATCATTAGTTTTCAAGGAGTTAAGCAAGCAGATTCTCACACAGTGTTGTATCATTAGTTTTCATGAAGATAAGCATGTAGATTCTCCAACAGTTTGGTATCGTTAGTTTTCATCAAGTTAAGGATGTAATTCTCACACAGTGTTGTATCAATAGTTTTCATGAAGTTAAGAAAGAAGTTTCACAAACAGTGTTGTATCGTTAGTTTTCATGGAGTTAAGCAAGCAGGTTGTCACACAGTGTTGTATCATTAGTTTTCTTGAAGTTCAGCGTGTAGTTGTTCACACAGTGTTGTATCATGAGTTTTCATGAACCTAAGAACGAAGGTCACAAACAGTGTTGTATCATTAGTTTTCATGAAGTTAAGCACGTAGTTTCACAAACAATGTTGTATAGTTAGTTTTCGTGAAGATAAGCAAGCAGATTCTCACACAGTGTTGTATCTTTAGTTTTCATGAAGTTAAGGGCATAGTTTCAGAAACTATGTTGTATGGTTAGGTTTCATGAAGATACACATGTAGATTCTCAAACTGTTTGGTATCGTTAGATTTCATCAAGAAAAATATGTAGTTCCTCACACAGTGCTGTATCCATATTTTGCATGACATTAAGCGCTTAATTTCACAAAAAGTGTTGTATCGTTAGTTTTCATGGAGTTAAGCAAGCAGATTCTCACACAGTGTTGTATCGTTATTTTTCAAGCAGTTAAGCTTGTAATTTCTAACACAGTGTTGTATCGTTAGTTTTCATGAAATTTAGCATGTAGT
The DNA here is from genome assembly GCF_017639785.1 of Mesocricetus auratus. Classification (NCBI taxonomy): domain Eukaryota; kingdom Metazoa; phylum Chordata; class Mammalia; order Rodentia; family Cricetidae; genus Mesocricetus; species Mesocricetus auratus. The sequence goes on along the minus strand of NW_024434525.1, from coordinate 16,854 downwards.
TTCTCACACAGTGTTGTATTGTAACTTTTCAGGAAAGAAAACACACGGTTTCACAAACAGTTTTGTATCCTTAGTATACATGAAGTGAAGCCATTAGTTTCACAAACAGTGTTGTGTCATTAGTTTTCAGGGAGTTAAGCAAGCAGGTTGTCACACAGTGTTGTATCATTAGTTTTCTTGAAGTTCAGCGTGTAGTTGTTCACACAGTGTTGTATCATGAGGTTTCATGAACCTAAGAACGTAAGTTCACAAACAGTGTTGTATCATTAGTTTTCATGAAGTTAAGCACGTAGTTTCACAAACAATGTTGTATAGTTAGTTTTCATGAAGATAAGCAAGCAGATTCTCACACAGTGTTGTATCGTTAGTTTTCATGAAGTTAAGGGCATAGTTTCACAAACTATGTTGTATCGTTAGGTTTCATGAAGATACACATGTAGATTCTCAAACTGTTTGGTATCGTTAGATTTCATCAAGAAAAACATGTAGTTTCTCACACAGTGTTGTATCCATATTTTTCATGACATTAAGTGCCTCGTTTCACAAAAAGTGTTGTATCGTTAGTTTTCATGGAGTTCAGCAAGCAGATTCTCACACAGTGTTGTATCGTTATTTTTCAAGAAGTTAAGCTTGTAATTTCTAACACAGTGTTGTATCGTTAGTTTTCATGAAAATTAGCATGTAGTTTCTCACACAGTGTTGTATTGTAACTTTTCAGGAAAGAAAACACACGGTTTCACAAACAGTTTTGTATCCTTAGTATTCATGAAGTTAAGCCATTAGTTTCACAAACAGTGTTGTGTCGTTAGATTTCAGGGAGTTAAGCAAGCAAGTGGTCACACAGTGTTGTATCATTAGTTTTCATGAAGTTAAGCTTGTAGTTGTTCACACAGTGTTGTATCATGAGTTTTCATGAAGCTAAGCAAGTAGGTTCACAAATAGTGTTGTATCTTTAGTTTTCATGAAGTGAAGCGCGTAGTTTCATAAATAATGTTGTATGGTTAGCTTTCATGAAGGTAAGCTAGCAGATTCTCACACAGGGTTGTATCGTTAGTTTTCATGAAGTTAAGGGCATAGTTTCACAAACTATGTTGTATTGTTAGTTTTAATGAAGATAAGCATGTAGATTCTCACACAGTGATGTATCGTTAGTTTTCATCAAGTTAAGCTTGTAGTTTCTCACACAGTGTTGTATCCTGAGATTTCATGAAGTTAAGCGCCTAGTTTCACAGTGTTGTATCGTTAGTTTTAATGAAATTAAGCAAGCAGATTCTCACACAGTGTTGTATCGTTAGTTTTCATGGAGTTAAGCAAGCAGATTCTCACTCAGTGTTGTATCTCTAGTTTTCATGAAAATAAGCATGTGGTTTCTCAAACAGTGTTGTATTGTAACTTTAAAAGTAAGTAAGCACATGGTTTTACAAACAGTGTTGTATCCTTAGTATTCATGAAGTTAAGCCAGTAGTTTCTCAAATAGTATTGTGTCGTTAGTTTTCATGGATTTAAGCAAGCAGATTCTCACACAATGTTGTATCGTTTGATTTCATGAAGTTAAGTTGTAGTTTCTCACACAGTGTTGTATCCTGAGTTTTCATGAAGTTAAGCGCATAGTTTCACAAACCATGTTGTATCGTTAGTTTCCATGAAGATAAGCATGTAGATTCTCAAACAGTTAGGTATCGTTAGTTTTCATCAAGTTAAGCATGTAATTCTCACACAGTGTTGTATCCATAGTTTTCATGAAGTTAAGAAAGAAGTTTCACAAACAGTGTTGTATCGTTAGTAGTCATGGAGTTAAGCAAGCAGACTCTCACACAGTGTTGTGTCGTTAGTTTTCATCAAGTTAAGCTTGTAGTCTCTCACACAGTGTTGTATCTTGAGTTTTCAAGAAGTTAAGTGCGTAGTTTCACAAACAGTGTTGTATCGTTATTTTTCATGGAGTTAAGCAAGCAGATTCTCACACAGTGTTGGTCCGTTAGTTTTCATGATGTTAAGCTTGTAGTTTCTCACACAGTGTTGTATCTTTATTTTTCATGAAAATAAGCATCTAGTTTCTCACACAGTGTTGTTTTGTAACTTTTCAAGAAAGTAAGCACACGGTTTCACTAACAGTGTTGTATCCTTAGTATTCATGAACTTCAGCCATTAGTTACACAAACAGTGTTGTGTCGTTAGTTTTCAGGGAGTTAAGCAAGCAGGTTGTCACACAGTGTTGTATCATTAGTTTTCATGAAGTTAAGCTTGTAGTTGTTCACACAGTGTTGTATCATGAGTTTTCATGAAGCTAAGCAAGTAGGTTCACAAACAGTGTTGTATTGTTAGTTTTCATGAAGTTAAGGACGTAGTTTCAAAAAATTTGTTGTATCGTTAGTTTTCATGAAGATAAGCATGTAGATTCTCAAACAGTTTGGTATCGTTAGTTTTCATCAAGTTAAGCATGTAATTCTCACCCAGTGTTGTATCCATAGTTTTCATGAAGTTAAGAAAGAAGTTTCACAAACAGTGTTGTATCGTTAGTAGTCATGGAGTTAAGCAAGCAGATTCTCACACAGTGTTGTATCGTTAGTTTTCAAGGAGTTAAGCAAGCAGATTCTCACACAGTGTTGTATCATTAGTTTTAATGAAAATGAGCATGTGGTTTCTCACACAGTGTTTCATTGTAACTTTTCAAGACAGTAAGCACACGGTTTCACAAACAGTGTTGTATCCTTAGTATTCATGAAGTTAAGCCATTAGTTTCACAAACAGTGCTGTGTCGTTAGATTTCAGGGAGTTAATCAAGCAGGTTGGCACACGGTGTTGTATCATGAGTTTTCATAAAGTTAAGCTTGTAGTTGTTCACAGTGTTGTATCATGAGTTTTCATGAAGCTAATCAAGTAGGTTCACAGTGTTTTATCGTTAGTTTTCATGAAGATAAGCAAGCAGATACTCACACAGTGTTGTATCGTTAGTTTTCATGAAGTTAAGGGGGTAGTTTCACAAACTATGCTGTATCGTTAGTTTTCATGAAGATTAGCATGTAGATTCTCAAACAGTTTGGTACAGTTAGTTTTCATCAAGTTAAGCTTGTAGTTTCTCACACTGTTGTATCCATTGTTTTCATGACGTTAAGCGCTTAGTTTCACAAACAGTGTTGTATCGTTGGTTTTCATGGAGTTAGAGCAAGCAGATTCTCACACAGTGTTGTATCGTTAGTTTTTATCAAGTTAAGCTTGTAGTTTGTCACACAGTGTTGTATCCTGAATTTTCATGAGTTAAGCGCTTAGTTTCACAAAATGTGTTGTATTGTTAGTTTTCATGAAATTAAGCATGAAGTTTCTCACACAGTGTTGTATCATTAGTTTTCATGGAGTTAAGCATGCAGATTCTCACACAGTCTTGTATCGTTAGTTTTCATGAAAATAAGCATGTGGTTTCTCACACAGTGTTGTATTGTAACTTTTCAAGCAAGTAGGCACACGGTTTCACAATCAGTGTTGTATCATTAGTTTTCATGAAGTTAAGCTTGTAGTTGTTCACACAGTGTTGTATCATTAGTTTTCCTGAAGCTAAGCAAGTAGGTTCACAAACAGTGTTGTATCTTTAGTTTTCATGAAGTTAAGTGCATAGTTTCACAAACAATTTTGTATAGATAGTTTTCATGAAGATAAGCAAGCAGATTCTCACACAGTGTTGAATCGTTAGTTTTCATGAAGTTAAGGGCGTGGTTTCACAAACAATGTTGTCTCGGTAGTTTTCATGAAGATAAGCATTTAGATTCTCACACAGTGTTGTATCGTTAGTTTTCATGAAGTTAAGCACGTAGTTTCACAAACAATGTTGTATAGTTAGTTTTCATGAAGATAAGCATGTAGATTCTCAAACAGTTGGTATCGTTAGTTTTCATCAAGTTAAGCTAGTAGTTCTCACACAGTGTTGTATCCATAGTTTTCATGAAGTTAAGAAAGTAGTTTCACAAACAGTGTTGTATCGTTAGTTTTCATGAAATTAAGCATGAAGTTTCTCACACAGTGTTGTATCGTTAGTTTTCATGGAGTTAAGCAAGCAGATTCTCACACAGTGTTGTATCGTTAGTTTTCATGAAAATAAGTTTGTAGTTTCTCACACAGTGTTGTATTGTTACTTTTCAAGAAAGTAAACACACGGTTTCAAAAACAGTGTTGTATACTTAGTATTCACGAAGTTAAGCCATTAGTTTCACAAACAGTTTTGTGTCGTTAGATGACAGGGAGTTAAGCAAGCAGATTGTCACACAGTGTTGTATCATTAGTTTTCATGAAGTTAAGATTGCAGTTGTTCACACAGTGCTGTATCATGAGATTTCATGAAGCTAAGCAATTAGGTTCATAAACAGTGTTGTATCTTTAGTTTTCATGAAGATAAGCAAATCAGATTCTCACACAGTTTTGTATCGTTAGTTTTCATGAAGTTAAGGGTGTAGTTTCACAAACTATGTTGTATCGTAGGTTTTCATGAAGATAAGCATGTAGATTCGCAAAAGGTTGGTATCATTAGTTTTCATGAAGTTAAGCATGTAATTCTCACACAGGGTTGTATCCATAGTTTTCATGAAGTTAAGAAAGTAGTTTCTCAAACAGTGTTGTATCGTTAGTTTTCATGGAGTTAAGCAAGCAGATTCTCACACAGTGTTGGTCCGTTAGTTTTCATGATGTTAAGCTTGTAGTTTCTCACACAGTGTTGTATCTTTATTTTTCATGAAAATAAGCATCTAGTTTCTCACACAGTGTTGTTTTGTAACTTTTCAAGAAAGTAAGCACACGGTTTCACTAACAGTGTTGTATCCTTAGTATTCATGAACTTCAGCCATTAGTTACACAAACAGTGTTGTGTCGTTAGTTTTCAGGGAGTTAAGCAAGCAGGTTGTCACACAGTGTTGTATCATTAGTTTTCATGAAGTTAAGCTTGTAGTTGTTCACACAGTGTTGTATCATGAGTTTTCATGAAGCTAAGCAAGTAGGTTCACAAACAGTGTTGTATTGTTAGTTTTCATGAAGTTAAGGGCGTAGTTTCAAAAAATTTGTTGTATCGTTAGTTTTCATGAAGATAAGCATGTAGATTCTCAAACAGTTTGGTATCGTTAGTTTTCATCAAGTTAAGCATGTAATTCTCACCCAGTGTTGTATCCATAGTTTTCATGAAGTTAAGAAAGAAGTTTCACAAACAGTGTTGTATCGTTAGTAGTCATGGAGTTAAGCAAGCAGATTCTCACACAGTGTTGTATCGTTAGTTTTCAAGGAGTTAAGCAAGCAGATTCTCACACAGTGTTGTATCGTTAGTTTTCAAGGAGTTAAGCAAGCAGATTCTCACACAGTGTTGTATCGTTAGTTTTAATGAAAATGAGCATGTGGTTTCTCACACAGTGTTTCATTGTAACTTTTCAAGACAGTAAGCACACGGTTTCACAAACAGTGTTGTATCCTTAGTATTCATGAAGTTAAGCCATTAGTTTCACAAACAGTGCTGTGTCGTTAGATTTCAGGGAGTTAATCAAGCAGGTTGGCACACGGTGTTGTATCATGAGTTTTCATAAAGTTAAGCTTGTAGTTGTTCACAGTGTTGTATCATGAGTTTTCATGAAGCTAATCAAGTAGGTTCACAGTGTTTTATCGTTAGTTTTCATGAAGATAAGCAAGCAGATACTCACACAGTGTTGTATCGTTAGTTTTCATGAAGTTAAGGGGTAGTTTCACAAACTATGCTGTATCGTTAGTTTTCATGAAGATTAGCATGTAGATTCTCAAACAGTTTGGTACAGTTAGTTTTCATCAAGTTAAGCTTGTAGTTTCTCACACTGTTGTATCCATTGTTTTCATGACGTTAAGCGCTTAGTTTCACAAACAGTGTTGTATCGTTGGTTTTCATGGAGTTAGAGCAAGCAGATTCTCACACAGTGTTGTATCGTTAGTTTTTATCAAGTTAAGCTTGTAGTTTGTCACACAGTGTTGTATCCTGAATTTTCATGAGTTAAGCGCTTAGTTTCACAAAATGTGTTGTATTGTTAGTTTTCATGAAATTAAGCATGAAGTTTCTCACACAGTGTTGTATCATTAGTTTTCATGGAGTTAAGCATGCAGATTCTCACACAGTCTTGTATCGTTAGTTTTCATGAAAATAAGCATGTGGTTTCTCACACAGTGTTGTATTGTAACTTTTCAAGCAAGTAGGCACACGGTTTCACAATCAGTGTTGTATCATTAGTTTTCATGAAGTTAAGCTTGTAGTTGTTCACACAGTGTTGTATCATTAGTTTTCCTGAAGCTAAGCAAGTAGGTTCACAAACAGTGTTGTATCTTTAGTTTTCATGAAGTTAAGTGCATAGTTTCACAAACAATTTTGTATAGATAGTTTTCATGAAGATAAGCAAGCAGATTCTCACACAGTGTTGAATCGTTAGTTTTCATGAAGTTAAGGGCGTGGTTTCACAAACAATGTTGTCTCGGTAGTTTTCATGAAGATAAGCATTTAGATTCTCACACAGTGTTGTATCGTTAGTTTTCATGAAGTTAAGCACGTAGTTTCACAAACAATGTTGTATAGTTAGTTTTCATGAAGATAAGCATGTAGATTCTCAAACAGTTGGTATCGTTAGTTTTCATCAAGTTAAGCTAGTAGTTCTCACACAGTGTTGTATCCATAGTTTTCATGAAGTTAAGAAAGTAGTTTCACAAACAGTGTTGTATCGTTAGTTTTCATGAAATTAAGCATGAAGTTTCTCACACAGTGTTGTATCGTTAGTTTTCATGGAGTTAAGCAAGCAGATTCTCACACAGTGTTGTATCGTTAGTTTTCATGAAAATAAGTTTGTAGTTTCTCACACAGTGTTGTATTGTTACTTTTCAAGAAAGTAAACACACGGTTTCAAAAACAGTGTTGTATACTTAGTATTCACGAAGTTAAGCCATTAGTTTCACAAACAGTTTTGTGTCGTTAGATGACAGGGAGTTAAGCAAGCAGATTGTCACACAGTGTTGTATCATTAGTTTTCATGAAGTTAAGATTGCAGTTGTTCACACCGTGCTGTATCATGAGATTTCATGAAGCTAAGCAATTAGGTTCATAAACAGTGTTGTATCTTTAGTTTTCATGAAGATAAGCAAATCAGATTCTCACACAGTTTTGTATCGTTAGTTTTCATGAAGTTAAGGGTGTAGTTTCACAAACTATGTTGTATCGTAGGTTTTCATGAAGATAAGCATGTAGATTCGCAAAAGGTTGGTATCATTAGTTTTCATGAAGTTAAGCATGTAATTCTCACACAGGGTTGTATCCATAGTTTTCATGAAGTTAAGAAAGTAGTTTCTCAAACAGTGTTGTATCGTTAGTTTTCATGAAGTTAAGCTTGTAGTTTCTCACACAGTGTTGTATCCTGAGATTTCATGAAGTTAAGCGCCTAGTTTCACAGTGTTGTATCGTTAGTTTTCATGAAATTAAGCAAGCAGATTCTCACACAGTGTTGTATCGTTAGTTTTCATGGAGTTAAGCAAGCAGATTCTCACTCAGTGTTGTATCTCTAGTTTTCATGAAAATAAGCATGTGGTTTCTCAAACAGTGTTGTATTGTAACTTTAAAAGTAAGTAAGCACATGGTTTTACAAACAGTGTTGTATCCTTAGTATTCATGAAGTTAAGCCAGTAGTTTCTCAAATAGTATTGTGTCGTTAGTTTTCATGGATTTAAGCAAGCAGATTCTCACACAATGTTGTATCGTTTGATTTCATGAAGTTAAGTTGTAGTTTCTCACACAGTGTTGTATCCTGAGTTTTCATGAAGTTAAGCGCATAGTTTCACAAACCATGTTGTATCGTTAGTTTCCATGAAGATAAGCATGTAGATTCTCAAACAGTTAGGTATCGTTAGTTTTCATCAAGTTAAGCATGTAATTCTCACACAGTGTTGTATCCATAGTTTTCATGAAGTTAAGAAAGAAGTTTCACAAAGAGTTTTGTATCGTTAGTTTTCATGGAGTTAAGCAAGCAGACTCTCACACAGTGTTGTGTCGTTAGTTTTCATCAAGTTAAGCTTGTAGTCTCTCACACAGTGTTGTATCTTGAGTTTTCAAGAAGTTAAGTGCGTAGTTTCACAAACAGTGTTGTATCGTTATTTTTCATGGAGTTAAGCAAGCAGATTCTCACACAGTGTTGGTCCGTTAGTTTTCATGATGTTAAGCTTGTAGTTTCTCACACAGTGTTGTATCTTTATTTTTCATGAAAATAAGCATCTAGTTTCTCACACAGTGTTGTTTTGTAACTTTTCAAGAAAGTAAGCACACGGTTTCACTAACAGTGTTGTATCCTTAGTATTCATGAACTTCAGCCATTAGTTACACAAACAGTGTTGTGTCGTTAGTTTTCAGGGAGTTAAGCAAGCAGGTTGTCACACAGTGTTGTATCATTAGTTTTCATGAAGTTAAGCTTGTAGTTGTTCACACAGTGTTGTATCATGAGTTTTCATGAAGCTAAGCAAGTAGGTTCACAAACAGTGTTGTATTGTTAGTTTTCATGAAGTTAAGGGCGTAGTTTCAAAAAATTTGTTGTATCGTTAGTTTTCATGAAGATAAGCATGTAGATTCTCAAACAGTTTGGTATCGTTAGTTTTCATCAAGTTAAGCATGTAATTCTCACCCAGTGTTGTATCCATAGTTTTCATGAAGTTAAGAAAGAAGTTTCACAAACAGTGTTGTATCGTTAGTAGTCATGGAGTTAAGCAAGCAGATTCTCACACAGTGTTGTATCGTTAGTTTTCAAGGAGTTAAGCAAGCAGATTCTCACACAGTGTTGTATCGTTAGTTTTAATGAAAATGAGCATGTGGTTTCTCACACAGTGTTTCATTGTAACTTTTCAAGACAGTAAGCACACGGTTTCACAAACAGTGTTGTATCCTTAGTATTCATGAAGTTAAGCCATTAGTTTCACAAACAGTGCTGTGTCGTTAGATTTCAGGGAGTTAATCAAGCAGGTTGGCACACGGTGTTGTATCATGAGTTTTCATAAAGTTAAGCTTGTAGTTGTTCACAGTGTTGTATCATGAGTTTTCATGAAGCTAATCAAGTAGGTTCACAGTGTTTTATCGTTAGTTTTCATGAAGATAAGCAAGCAGATACTCACACAGTGTTGTATCGTTAGTTTTCATGAAGTTAAGGGGTAGTTTCACAAACTATGCTGTATCGTTAGTTTTCATGAAGATTAGCATGTAGATTCTCAAACAGTTTGGTACAGTTAGTTTTCATCAAGTTAAGCTTGTAGTTTCTCACACTGTTGTATCCATTGTTTTCATGACGTTAAGCGCTTAGTTTCACAAACAGTGTTGTATCGTTGGTTTTCATGGAGTTAGAGCAAGCAGATTCTCACACAGTGTTGTATCGTTAGTTTTTATCAAGTTAAGCTTGTAGTTTGTCACACAGTGTTGTATCCTGAATTTTCATGAGTTAAGCGCTTAGTTTCACAAAATGTGTTGTATTGTTAGTTTTCATGAAATTAAGCATGAAGTTTCTCACACAGTGTTGTATCATTAGTTTTCATGGAGTTAAGCATGCAGATTCTCACACAGTCTTGTATCGTTAGTTTTCATGAAAATAAGCATGTGGTTTCTCACACAGTGTTGTATTGTAACTTTTCAAGCAATTAGGCACACGGTTTCACAATCAGTGTTGTATCATTAGTTTTCATGATGTTAAGCTTGTAGTTGTTCACACAGTGTTGTATCATTAGTTTTCCTGAAGCTAAGCAAGTAGGTTCACAAACAGTGTTGTATCTTTAGTTTTCATGAAGTTAAGTGCATAGTTTCACAAACAATTTTGTATAGATAGTTTTCATGAAGATAAGCAAGCAGATTCTCACACAGTGTTGAATCGTTAGTTTTCATGAAGTTAAGGGCGTGGTTTCACAAACAATGTTGTCTCGGTAGTTTTCATGAAGATAAGCATTTAGATTCTCACACAGTGTTGTATCGTTAGTTTTCATGAAGTTAAGCACGTAGTTTCACAAACAATGTTGTATAGTTAGTTTTCATGAAGATAAGCATGTAGATTCTCAAACAGTTGGTATCGTTAGTTTTCATCAAGTTAAGCTAGTAGTTCTCACACAGTGTTGTATCCATAGTTTTCATGAAGTTAAGAAAGTAGTTTCACAAACAGTGTTGTATCGTTAGTTTTCATGAAATTAAGCATGAAGTTTCTCACACAGTGTTGTATCGTTAGTTTTCATGGAGTTAAGCAAGCAGATTCTCACACAGTGTTGTATCGTTAGTTTTCATGAAAATAAGTTTGTAGTTTCTCACACAGTGTTGTATTGTTACTTTTCAAGAAAGTAAACACACGGTTTCACAAACAGTGTTGTATACTTAGTATTCACGAAGTTAAGCCATTAGTTTCACAAACAGTTTTGTGTCGTTAGATGACAGGGAGTTAAGCAAGCAGATTGTCACACAGTGTTGTATCATTAGTTTTCATGAAGTTAAGATTGCAGTTGTTCACACAGTGCTGTATCATGAGATTTCATGAAGCTAAGCAATTAGGTTCATAAACAGTGTTGTATCTTTAGTTTTCATGAAGATAAGCAAATCAGATTCTCACACAGTTTTGTATCGTTAGTTTTCATGAAGTTAAGGGTGTAGTTTCACAAACTATGTTGTATCGTAGGTTTTCATGAAGATAAGCATGTAGATTCTCAAAAGGTTGGTATCATTAGTTTTCATGAAGTTAAGCATGTAATTCTCACACAGGGTTGTATCCATAGTTTTCATGAAGTTAAGAAAGTAGTTTCTCAAACAGTGTTGTATCGTTAGTTTTCATGGAGTTAAGCAAGCAGATTCTCACCCAGTGTTGTATCGTAAGTTTTCATGAAATTAAGCTTGTAGTTTCTCAAACAGTGTTGTATCGTTAGTGTCATGAAAATAGGCATGTAGTTTCTCACACAGTGTTGTATTTTAACTTTTCAAGAAAGTAAGCACACAGTTTCTCACACAGTGTTGTATCATGAGTTTTCATGAAGCTAAGCAAGTAGGTTCACAAACTGTGTTGTATCTTTAGTTTTCATGAAGTGAAGCGCGTAGTTTCACTAACAGTGTTTTGTCGTTAGTTTTCATGGATTTAAGAAAGCAGATACACACACAGTGTTGTATCGTTAGTCTTCATGAAATTAAGCTTGTAGTTTCTCACACAGTGTTGTATGGTGAGTTTTCATGAAGTTAAATGCGTAGATTTACAAACTATGTTGTATCATTAGTTTTCATGAAGATAAGCATGTAGATTCTCAAACAGTTTGGTATCGATAGTTTTCATCAAGTTAAGCATGTAATTCTCACAGAGTGTTGTATACATCATGAAGTTAAGAAAGTACTTTCACAAACAGTGTTGTATAGTTAGTTTTCATGGAGTTAAGCAAGCAGATTCTCAAACAGTGTTGTATCGTTAGTTTTCATCAAGTTAAGCATGTAGGTTCTCACACAGTGTTGTATGCTGAGTTTTCATGAAGTTAAGTGCATAGTTTCACAAACAGTGTTGTATCGTTAGTTTTCATAGATTTAAGCCAGCAGATTCTCACACAGTGTTGTATCGTTAGTTTTCATCAAGTTAAGCTTGTAGTTTCTCACACGGTGTTGTATCCTGAATTTTCATGAGTTAAGCGCGTAGTTTCACAAAATGTGTTGTATTGTTAGTTTTCATGAAACTAAGCATGAAGTTTCTCACACAGTGTTGTATCATTAGTTTCCATGGAGTTAAGCATGCAGATTCTCACACAGTGTTGTATCGTTAGTTTTCATGAAAATAAGCATGTGGTTTCTCACACAGTGTTGTATTGTAACTTTTCAAGCAAGTAGGCACACGGTTTCACAATCAGTGTTGTATCATTAGTTTTCATGAAGTTAAGCTTGTAGTTGTTCACACAGTGTTGTATCATTAGTTTTCATGAAGCTAAGCAAGTAGGTTCACAAACAGTGTTGTATCTTTAGTTTTCATGAAGTTAAGTGCATAATTTCACAAACAATTTTGTATAGTTAGTTTTCATGAAGATAAGCAAGCAGATTCTCACACAGTGTTGTATCGTTTGTTTTCATGAAGTAAAGGGCGTGGTTTCACAAACAATGTTGTCTTGGTAGTTTTCATGAAGATAAGCATTTAGATTCTCACACAGTGTTGTATCGTTAGTTTTCATCAAGTTAAACTTGAGGTTTCTCATACAGTGTTATATCCTGAGTTTTCATGAAGTTAAGAAAGTAGTTTCACAAACAGTGTTTTGTTAAGTTAAGTGCGAAGATTTACAAACTATGTTTTATCGTTACTTTTCATGGAGTTAAGCAAGGAGATTCACACAGTGTTGTATCATTAGTTTTCATGAAGTTAAGCTTGTAGTTTCTCACACAGTGTTGTATCGTTAGTTTTCATGAAAATAATCATGTAGTATCTCACACAGTGTTTTATTGTAACTTTTCCAGAAAGTAAGCACATGGTTTCACAAACAGTGTTGTATCCTTAGTATTCATTAAGTTAAGCCATTAGTTTCACAAACAGTGTTGTATTGTTAGTTTTCAGGGAGTTAAGCAAGCAGGTTGTCACACAGTGTTGTATCATTAGTTTTCATGAAGTTAAGCTTGCAGTTGTTCACACAGTGTTGTATCATGAGTTTTCATGAAGCTAAGCAAGTAGGTTCACAAACAGAGTTTTGTCGTTAGTTTTCATGGATTTAAAAAGCAGATACACACACACTGTTGTATCGTTAGTTTTCATGAAGTTAAGCTTGTAGATTCTCAAACAGTTTGGTATCGTTAGTTTTCATCAAGTTAAGCTTATAGTTTCTCACACTGTTGTATCCATTGTTTTCATGTCGTTAAGCGCGTACTTTCACAAACAGTGTTGTATCATTAGTTTTCATGGAGTTAATCAAGCAGATTCTCACACAGTGTTGTATCTTTAGTTTTCATCAAGTTAAGCTTGTAGTTTCTAACACAGTGTTTTATCCTGAGTTTTCATGAAGTTAAGCGCATAGTTTCACAAACAGTGTTGTATCGTTGGTTTTCATGGAGTTAAGCAAGCAGATTCTCACACAGTGTTGTATCGTTAGTTTTCATCAAGTTAAGCTTGTAGTTTCTCACACAGTGTTGTATCCTGAATTTTCATGAGTTAAGCGCGTAGTTTCACAAACAGTGTTGTATGGTTAGTTTTCATGAAATGAAGCATGAAGTTTCTCACACAGTGTTGTATCGTTAGTTTAAATGGAGTTAAGCATGCAGGTTCTCACACAGTGTTATATCGTTAGTTCATGAAAATAAGCATGTGGTTTCTCACACATTGTTGTATTGTAACTTTTCAAGCAAGTAAGCACACGGTTTCACAAACAGTGTTGTATCCTTAGTGTTCATGAAGTTCAGCGTGTAGTTTCACAAAGAGTTTTGTGTCGTTAGTTTTCAGGGAGTTAAGCATATAGTTTCTCACACAGTGTTGTATCCATAGTTTTCATGACGTTATGCGCGTAGTTTCACAAACTGTGTTGTAACGTTATTTTTCATGGAGGTAAGCAAGCAGATTCTCGCACAGTGTTGTATGGTTAGTTTTCATCAAGTTAAGCTTGTAGTTTCTCACACAGTGTTGTATCCTGAGTTTTCATGAAGTTAAGCGCGTAGTTTCACAGTGTTGTATCGTTAGTTTTCATGGAGTTAAGCACGCAGATTCTCACACAGTATTGTATCTTTAATTTTCATGAAGTTAAGCTTGTAGTTTCTCATACAGTGTTGTATCCTGAGTGTTCATGAAGTTAAGCACGTAGTTTCACAAACAGTGTTGTATAGTTAATTTTCATGGAGTTAAGCACGCAGATTCTCACAAAGTGTTGTATCATTAGTTGCATCATAAGTGTTCCTGAAGTTAAGCACATAGTTTCAATCAAAGTGTTTTACCGGTAGGTTTCATGAAATTCAGCAAGTAGTTTCACACACAGTGTTGTATCGTTAGTTTTGAAGTAGTTAAGCACGTAGTTTCACACACAGTGTTGTATCAATAGTAATAGAGAAGTTAAGCACTTAGTTTCACATACTGTGTTGTATCGTTAGTATTCATGCAGCTAAGTACATATTTTCTCATACAGTGTTATACACTTAGTTTTCATTAAGTTAAGCACATATTTCAAACACAGTGTTGTATCGTTACTTTTGAAGAAGTTTAGCACTTAGTTCCACATACTGTTTTGTATCGTTAGTTTTCATGAAGTTAAGCATGTAGTTTCTCATACAGTGTTACATCGTTAGATTTCATGAAGTTAAGCACATATTTACACACACAGTGTTGAATCGTTACTTTTGAAGAAGTTTCGCCCTTAGTTTCACATACTGTGTTGTATTGTTAGTTTTCATGAATATTAGTATGTAGATTCTACTACAGTGTTATATAGTAAGTTTTCTTGAAGTTAAGCTCATGGTTTCACTAAAAGTGTTGTACCGGTACTTTTCATGATGTTCAGCATGTACTTCCACGCACAGTGTTGTATCGTTTGTGTTGAAGAAGTTAAGCTCATAGACTCACACACAGTGTTGTATCATTAGTTTTCATTAAGCAATGCACGTAGATTCTCACCCAATATTATATCGTTAGTTTTGAAGAAGTTAAGCACTTATGTGCACATACTTTGTTGTATCGTTAGTTTTCATGAAGTTAAGCATGTAGATTCTCCTACAGGGTTATATAGTAAGTTTTCATGAGGTTAAGCACGTAGTTTCACACACAGTGTTGTATCGTTAGTTTTGGAGAAGTTAACCACTTAGTTTCACATACTGTGTTGTATCGTTAGTTGTCATGTAGCTAAGAACGTATTTTCTCATACAGTGTTATATAGATAGTTTTCATTAAGTTAAGCACATATTTTCAAACACAGTGTTTTATCATTACTTTTGAAGAAGTTAAGCACTTATTTCCACATACTGTGTTGTATTGTTAGTTTTCATGAAGTTAAGCATGTAGATTCTCCTACAGTGTTATATAATAAGTTTTCATGAAGTTAAGCATATAGTTTTACACACAGAGTTGCATCATAAGTTTTCATGAAGTTAAGCACATGGTTTCACTCGAAGTGTTGTACCGGTAGTTTTCATGAAGTTCAGCATGTAGTTTCACACACGGTGTTGAATCATTAGTTTTGAAGAAGTTAAGCACGTAGTCTCACACACAGTGTTGTATCGTTAGTTTTGAAGAAGTTAAGCAATTAGTTTCACGTAATGTGTTGTATCGTTAGTTTTCATGAAGGTAAGCACTTAGTTTCACATATTGCCTTGTATCGTTAGTTTTCATGAAGCTAAGTACGTAGATTCTCATTCAGTTTTATATAGTTAGAATTCATGAAATTAAGCACATTCTTTCACACACAGTGTTGTATAGTTACATTTGAAGAAGTTTAGCACTTAGTTCCACATACTGTGTTGTATCGTTTGTTTTCATGAAGTTAAGTATGTATTTTCTCAGACAGTGTTATATAGATTTCATGAAGTTAAGCACGCAGTTTCTCACACAATGTTGTATCGTTAGTTTTGAAGAAGTTAAGCACTTATTTCCACCTACTGTGTTGTATCATTAGATTTCATGAAGTTAAGCATGTAGATTCTCCTACAGTGTTATATAGTAAGTTTTCATGAAGTTAAGCACATACTTTTACACACAGAGTTGCATCATAAGTTTTCATGAAGTTAAGCACATAGTTTCACTCAAAGTGTTGTACCAGTAGATTTCATGAAGTTCAGCAAGTAGTTTCATACACGGTGTAATCATTAGTTTTGAAGAAGTTAAGCACGTAGTTTCACACACAGTGTTGTATCGTTAGTTTTGGAGAAGTTAAGCACTTAGTTTCACATACTGTATTGTATCATTAGTTTTCATGTAGCTAAGTACGTATTTTCTCATACAGTGTTATGTAGTTAGTTTTCATTAAGTTAAGCACATATTTACAAACACAGTTGTATCGTTACTTTTGAAGAAGTTTAGCACTTAGTTCCACATACTGTGTTGTATCGTTAGTTTTCATGAAGTTAAGTATGTAGTTTCTCATACAGTGTTACATCATTAGATTTCATGAAGTTAAGCACATATTTACACACACAGTATTGGATCGTTACTTTTGAAGTAGTTTAGCACTTAGATTCACATATTGTGTTTTATCGTTAGTTTTCATGAAGCTAAGTATGTCGTTTCTCAAACAGTGTAAATAGTTAGATTTCATGAAGTTAAGCACATGTTTTCACACACAGTGTTGTATCGTGACTTTTGAAGAAGTTAGGCTCTTATTTCCACATACTGTGTTGTATCGTGAGTTTTCATGAAGTTAAGCATGTAGATTCTCCTACAGTTTTATATTGCAAGGTTTCATGAAGTTAAGCACATAGTTTTACACACAGAGTTGCATCATAAATTTTCATGAAGTTAAGCACATGGTTTCACTCAAAGTGTTGTACGGGTAGTTTTCATGAAGTTCAGCATGTAGTTTCACACACAGTGTTGTATCGTTAGTGTTGAAGAAGTTAAGCCCATAGTCTCACACACAGTGTTGCATCATTAGTTTTCATTAAGTTAAGCACGTAGATTCTCACCCAATATTATATCATTAGGTTTGAAGAAGTTAAGCAGTTAGTTTCACATACTGTGTTGTATCGTTATTTTTCATGAAGCTAAGCACGTAGTTTCTCATACAGTGTTATATAGTCAGATTTAATGAAGATAAGCACAAACGTTCACACACAGTGTTGTATAGTTACTTTGAAGTTTAGCAGTTATTTCCACATACTGTGTTGTATCGTTAGTTTTCTTGAAGTTAAGCATGTAGATTCTCCTTCAGTTTTATATAGTAAGTTCATGAAGT